>NC_090740.1:2435376-2458532 GCF_036898095.1 Palaemon carinicauda
AGAGAGAGAGAGAGAGAGAGAGAGAGAGAGAGAGAGGAAGGAGGCTCTTTAACGAAACTAGGGGAATATATAGAGTTGATGGAAGATATAAAATTATACGAAAATGAAACATTGAATGATTCCGAGATGGGACACTGGAGAGAGAGAGAGAGAGAGAGAGAGAGAGAGAGAGAGGAGGCTCTTTAACGAAACTAGGGGAATATATAGAGTTGATGGAAGGTATAAAATTATACGAAAATGAAACATTGAATGATTCCGAATGGGACACTGGAGAGAGAGAGAGAGAGAGAGAGAGAGAGAGAGGAGGCTCTTTAACGAAACTAGGGGAATACATAGAGTTGATGGAAGGTATAAAATTATACGAAAATGAGGCAAGGTAGAATGATTCAGAGATGGGGACACTGATGATGGTGGAGAGAGAGAGAGAGAGAGAGAGAGAGAGAGGGGGGGGGGGAGGAGGCCTCTTTAACGAAACTAGGGGAATACATAGAGTTGATGGAAGATATGAAATTATACTAAAATGAAACAAAATGATTCCGAGAGAGAGAGAGAGAGAGAGAGAGAGAGAGAGAGAGAGAAGGCTCTATAACGAAACTAGGGGAATACATAGAGTTGATGGAAGATATGAAATTATACAAAAATGAAACATAAAATGATTCCAAGATGGGACACTGATGATGATGACGATGATGGAGAGAGAGAGAGAGAGAGAGAGAGAGAGAGAGAGAGAGAGAGGAGGCTCTTAAACGAAACTAGGGGAATACATAGAGTTGATGGAATATAAAATTATACGAAAATGAAGCAAGGTAGAATGATTCCGAGATGGGACACTATATATATATAGAGAGAGAGAGAGAGAGAGAGAGAGAGAGAAGGCTCTATAACGAAACTAGGGGAATACATAGAGTTGATGGAAGATATGAAATTATACAAAAATGAAACATAAAATGATTCCAAGATGGGACACTGATGATGATGACGATGATGGAGAGAGAGAGAGAGAGAGAGAGAGAGAGAGAGAGGAGGCTCTTAAACGAAACTAGGGGAATACATAGAGTTGATGGAATATAAAATTATACGAAAATGAAGCAAGGTAGAATGATTCCGAGATGGGACACTATAGAGAGAGAGAGAGAGAGAGAGAGAGAGAGAGAGAAGGCTCTATAACGAAACTAGGGGAATACATAGAGTTGATGGAAGATATGAAATTATACTAAAAATGAAACAAAATGATTCCGAGATGGGAGAGAGAGAGGAGAGAGAGAGAGAGAGAGAGAGAGAGAAATGGTAATGCATAAAAAGAGAAAGAGAGACAGAGAGGGGAATGATACAGGAGACTAACGAAACAATGTTAATGAATAAAAACAGAGAGAGAGAGAGAGAGAGAGAGAGAGAGACTGTTTAACGAAACAAGGGGAATACATAGAGTTGATGGAAGATGTAAAATCATAAAATGAAATAAAAGTACGAACGAAAACGAAGCAAGTTAGAATGATTGCAAAAGGACAAATTAAAGGATAAGAAAAAGTTGAAATTAAAACAGGAAAGAACGAAAGAATAAGAAAGGGAAAACCGAAAGGAAAAAGAGCATGATACATTTAAAGAGAGGTATAAAAAACGAAATTCGATAGAAAGGATGCAATAAAAACAAAAAACGAAGATAGAAATATTGCAAAAGGACAAATTAAAGATAATAAATATAAAATAAGAGGAAATAACGCAAGAATAAGAAATCGGAAAAATGGACATCTATTAAAACCTGGCATCCTATTAGCTAACATCGACTCGCAGCCATTCTCTGGCACACCTGGTCCTTGCTTGGGTGAAGCGTTAAATTTAACTCTATTATATTTTTTTCTTATTACAGCAGTGTAATATTTGCTTTCTTAAAAAAATTTTCTCTTTCTTCCTTAGACCTAGACAATTTTACTTCTCACCATTCTATGGTAACTTCACTTTAACTCGTTTAATACTGTTACATCTTTAACTAAATTAACTTTTTTCAATGGGAATAAAATCTATTTCGTTTTTCGTTTCTCCATTTAGGGCTTGGCTGTTGATCATACGTGTGTGTGTATGTATGTATGTATGTATATAATATACATATATATAGTATATATAGTATATATATAGTATATATATACATATATATAGTATATATATATATATATATATATAGTATATATATATAGTATATATATATAGTATATATATATATATATATATATACTGTATATATAGTATATATATGGTGTATATATATATATATATACTGTATATATAGTATATATATGGTATATATATATATATATTATGTATATATATATATATATATACTGTATATATACTATATATATATGGTATATATATATATATATATATAGCATATATATATTTATATATATATTTATATATATATTTATATATATACATATATATATGTATATATATTTATATATATGTATATATATGTATATTATATTTATATATGTATATATATTTATATATGTATATATATTTATATATAATGTTATATATATATATATATATATATATGGATGAAAATCAACATAATATCGTGTTCAAATAGAAATAAAATTCTACCTCATATTAGGATCGGTATGTGTGTGTGTGTGTGTGTGTGTATGCTCGGTCTCTAATACACTGCCCTGTCCCTTGCCTCATGAGTGATCTTGACAGAAAGACAGGGAGTTAAGGGCAAGAAGAACAGATGGAAGAAATAAACCACTGAGATGCAGATGAATGGGACCGAGATATGTACAGTGCCCATGTCTTGGTTATGTCAGTTTCGGGGCAGTCAACCCCCCCCCCCCCCCCAACACACACACACGCACACTAGATCTGCCTCTGTTTCTCATTTCTTTGTTTGTTTAGTGAGATGAAGGTATATTCATCGTGAAAAATTCATTCTCCATTTAGGCAGTCAAATTGTTAATGATTTTGGCTTACGTTCGATCGTAAACACTTGCAGCTAATGTTTTTTTTTTTTTTTATGTTGAACCGGCTGACATAAGTCTCTCTATATAGTTTATGTATGAAAGATTTATTTTAATGTTACTGTTCTTAAATATTTTAATTTTTCATTAGTTTTGTTTATTTATTTCTATATTTCCTTTCCACCTGGGGCTATTTTTCCCCTGTTGGAGCCCTCGGGCTTATAGCATCCTGGTTTCCAACTAGGGTTGTAGTTAAGCAAATAATAATAATAATAATTCTTAAATATTTTAATTTTTCATTACTTTTGTTCATTTATTTCTATATTTCCTTTCCACCTGGGCTATTTTCCCCTGTTGGAGCCCTCGCCTTATAGCATCCTGGGTTTCCAACTAGGGTTGTAGTTAAGCAAATAATAATAATGATAATAATAATAATAATAATACTAATAATAATAATGCTGGCACACAACTTATATTGTACAACGATGAAAACAACTAAACTAGTAATATATATATAATATATATATATATAAAGCCTTAGTGGGAAGAAAAAGTTGAGAGTAAATGCAGGTAAGACTAACAGAAACAAAGACAAATGAATATAAACAGGGATGGAACAATCCTGGTGGTTAATTAGTTTCTGAATGTTACAATAATAATAATAGTAATAATAATAATAGTAATAATAATAATAAAATATTACCGAACGTATAATATGAACCTAAATAAATTTGATAACTTATCCCTTGAAAAAAAAGAAAGAAAAAAAAAAACACAAGCGTCCATGCTTTTAGAAAATGACAAGGCTGCAAGAACACATCACATCAAACATTACATAAATTACTTCATGTTCTTTAGTTCTGAATGTTACAATAATAATAATAGTAATAATAATAGTAATAATAATAATAATAATAATAATAAAAATAATAATGATAATAATAATGAAATATTGCCGAACGTATAATATGAACCTAAATAAATTTGATAACTTATCCCTTGTAAAAAAAAAAAAAGCAAGCAAGCGTCCATGCTTTTAGAAAATGACAAGGCTGCAAGAACACATCACATCAAACATTACATACATTACTTCATGTTCTTTAGTTCTGAATGTTACAATACCAGCCACTGCTAGAACACAACGTTTCTGCCCGCTACGAAACTCCAACCAACTGCTTTTGTCGGCTGCTATACTGCCTGACTGCACATGGACGTCTTAGATTAATATCCTCAGATATATTACGTCCACGACCTTCGCTTGAAAAAACGACCCCTGTGTTCCAGCAGCTTCTAGAGAGAGGCAGAATTCATCTAGCTGAGTGTACGGATTAATAATCCTCATTGTTGTAGTGTTTATAGATCGTTGAAGAGGGACGTGAGACCTTTGTGGCTTAAAAAAAAAAAAAAAAAAAAAAAAAAAAGGGAAATACTTATTGTTACTGTTCTTAAAATATTTTATTTGTCCTACTTTCCTTTCCTGACTGGGCTATTTTCCCTTTTGGAGCACATGGGCTTATAGCATCCTGCTTTTCCATTTAGGGTTGTAGCTTAGCAAGTAATAATAATAATAATAATAATAATAATAATAATAACAGCTTAGCAACTGGAGTGAACTTTTTTTTTATTTAGGGAGAATTTTGAGTATGACCATTTTTTGTTTACTTTACCCCATTTCTCTCTTACAGAGAGACACGCTGGAGCCCAGTGCTGACAATGCACCTCATGCAGTACACAGTAGGCATTACTTGAACTTTCGACCTTGTGGCTTTAAAAAAACAAACAGAGAATAATGCGCTTTGAATAAAATGGAGCTTAGAAACTGGAGTTAACTTTTTTTTTTTTTTTTTAAAGAATTTAGAGTATGACCATATTTTGTTTACGCCATTTCTCTCTTACAGAGGGCCACGTTGGATCCCAGTGCTGACAATGCACCTCACGCAATACATAGTAGGCATTACTTGAACTTTCGACCTTGTGGCTTTGAAAAAAAAAAAAAAAAAAAAAAAAAAAAAAAAAAAAAAAAAAGAATAATGCGCTTTGAATAAAATGGAGCTTAGCAACTGGAGTGAATTTTTTTCTTTTTAAAGAATTTAGAGTATGACCATTTTTTTGTTTACTTTACGCCATTTCTTTCTTACAGAGAGACACGCTGGAGCCCAGTGCTGACAATGCACCTCACGCAGTACACAGTAGGCGTTACTTATAGCTCCAAGCTGGACTTGCTGCATATCTTTCTACTTTCTTCCTTCTTACTCTCCAATCTCTTTAACTTTTTTACCTCATAGCATAACTATAAGGTTTTAGCCTAGAGACCCTTCTGCAGTGATTGGCCTCACAGAACCCCAACGCCGGGCTATATAGGTCAAATACATAAATCCAATCCTCACGGAAACGACTTTAACGATTCTAACTGGGTGAAACTGCTAGTCACATGTCTTTTCCCACTTCACAGCGACCCACTACAGTCCATCACTAACCCGGTACAGGTCAGTAGAAACTTTTCCCACTTCACAGCGACCCACTACAGTCCATCACTAACCCGGTACAGTAGAATCTCATTGGATCTATCACAAAATAGACCTTTAACAATCCCCAAAATGCTTTTTCATCTTTGATGATGTGGTAAATAATTTTTTCTTTAGCTTATGATAACTTTAATAATAATAATTCTGATGGTTTTAATAATAACAGTAATTGTAATACTTTTAATAAAAATAATTTTAATAATTCTAATAATAATGATTTTGGTAGTATTAAAATTACTATTTTCAAAGTTATTAAAATTATCATTAATAAAGTTATTAAAATTATCATTAATAAAGTTATTAAAATTATCATCAATAAAGTTATTAAAATTAGTATTATGAACATTATTGAAATTGACCTACGGATACTGAAAAGTATTTCTTTTGAAACGAATTTTGACAGACCATAAAAAGGCATTTTCAAAGGTTTTACCCAGAAAATGTAACAATAAAGGAAATAAAATAAATAAATAAAGAGACAATAAAGCCAACAACGTAAAAGCAGATAAATAAAATAAATAAAAATGATCTGGCCTCTGTCGTGTACGAACACGTAAATCGTGTATGTGCGTGATATCGACTTATCTAATTCAAATATCAAAAGCTATTTCCAAATCGACTCTGTAAAGTCTTCTTACGAACTGTGTTATTCCCCCAAAAAAGCAATATATCCGTTATTGAACAGTGATTGATTTCCGCTTGCTGCGTTAGTTTTAATCCGGGTCGTTTTCAAAGGCATATTTTTGTTTGTGGAGTCAAAGAGAGAAAAGATGAAATGGTAGAAAGTATCGAAATAAGATGCAAGTAAAATGATATCCCTTGATGAAGTGGAGGGAACAATGAAGGTTTAAAAGGTCGCTCATGAATGGCAGAGTCAAGGGTGGCATTGCCCTATCATGCAGGACAATGCCCTAGAGACTGACCATATACACATATGATCAGTGGCCAAGCCCCCTCTCCACCCAAGCAAGGACCAAGGAGGGATGAAGCGGAGGGAACAGTAAAGGTTTAAAGGCCGCTCATGAATGGCAGAGTCAAGGGTGGCATTGCCCTATCATGCAGGACAATGCCCTAGAGAGTGACCATATATACATATGATCAGCGCCCAAGCCCATCTCCATCCAAGTTAGGACCAAGGAGGGATGAAGTGGAGGGAACAGTAAAGGGCATATAGCCTCTTGCTTTTCCAACTAGGGCTATAGCTTAGCAAATAATAATAATAATAATAATAATAATAATAATAATAATAATAATTAATATAATAATAATGATAATAATAATAATAATAAAATAATAATAATAATAAAAATAATAATACCAATAATAATAATAATAAAATAATAATAATAATAATAATAATAATAATAATAATAATAATAATAATAATAATAATAATAATGCCAGTTTCTGTGTCTGCCAGTCATTCAAGTTCATTCTTAACGTAACTCTTACACATTAAGTAACTAATTAACATTCAAATCTGACTAATTAGCAAAAGAATCCACTGTTCCTTGATTGGCTTCGCCTCGTTTGTGCATAAAACGACCCAATGAATTACTTATTGTTTGTGATTAATCTCATTGCTTAGAAAACGTCTTGTTGCAAATAGCAATATCTGGATGGAGCAATTAAATAAGCAATTTTTCTGTCTCTGTTATATTATTATTATCATCATCATCATCATCATTTATTATTATTATTTTATTATTATTATTATTATTATTATTATTATTAATATTTTCATTATTATTATTAATAATATTATTAACACCATTCAATGATAATACCTAATATTTTGATAATGATAGATTTATCAATAATGAAAATATAACCAAATATACAGTGGGTCCCTCCACTGTCATTTGTCCAAATGACAAGCCATAGCCCTGGATAGACAAATGAATGGTAATAAATCTTAATGTTCTCTTATCTCCCGAAGCATTTGAATTCAGATGGATTCTACTGTGTTTACGCCGACATTTCCCCACTAACGCAAATAGATCGCGTATTGAAATGATTTAGAAAGTGTGTCCAAATCAGATACACACACATATAATATATATATATATATATATATATATATGTATATATATACATATATATATATACATGGTTAAATATATATCAATTTATATATATATATATATATATATATATGGTTAAATATATATTAATATGTATATATATACATATATGTGTATACATATATACACATGGTTAAATATATATCAATATATATATATATATATATATATATACAGTATATATATGTGTGTCTGTGTATATGTATGTATATCACGAGAGCAAACTAAAGTAGAGGATACTCTAACATGTAAGAAAAATACATGGACATGGGCAGGACATATAATGGGAATGATAAATAACAGAATTGGTCCCTCGAGAATGCAAACGAAGCAGGGGATGGAAGAGAAGACGGTGGACTGACGAGCTAAGTAAATATGCGGGTATAGACTGGCATAAACAGACGCGAGTGGAAGGTCATGCTGAGGCCTTTCTCCTGCTGTGTAGTAGCTGCGGCTGATTTACCTAATGGTTGACAACAACCAAAGAGGAAAAAGAGGAAAGCAAAGACTGATTAATATGTAGTATACAAATCATCATCATCATCTCCTCCTACGCCTATTGACGCAAAGGGTCTCGGTTAGATTTCGCCAGTCGTCTCTATCTTGAGCTTTTTAATTCAATATTTCTCCATTCATCATCTCTTACTTCACGCTACATATAAGCGACCGCAAAGTTTACACCTAATTTTGAGTTTAACTCTTTTGAATATTACTCTTCTCAGGGCTTAACTTTAAATTCCTTACCCTATGGTTTGAATATCATGAATTTTATTCGTGTAAAAAAATTTAATTCTAAACATTGGCTAACATCGTAAATGATTTTTTAACGATACGAAGATCAACAATATGAAAATTATTGGGTTTAACTCTTTTGAATATTACTCTTCTCAAGGCTTAACATGAAATTCCTTACCCTATGCTTTAAATATCATGAATTGTATGTGTGTAAAAAATATCATTCTAAATATTGGCGGACGTCATAATGATTTTTTAAACGATACGAAGATCAACAATGATATGTAAAGAAAAAAAAAAAGAGCATCAACACCGAACAATGAATTTAATTTATTTCGACCAACTTCCGCATAATACATTACACATTCCCAATCGAGGAAAGCTAAATATACAAAGCGAAACCAGATGCAACTTTGCTTGCGAACCATTTGGTAGCTATTTTGCAATACCGGACTCCAGCGAGACACCAGTTTAAAATGTACATTAGATTTTGCTATTATTTGAGTCACGCATTTCATTTGCTTTTAAGATTACATATATACACTTACATATTAAGTATGTGTGTGTGTGTGTGTGTATGTATATATATATATATATATATATATGTATATGTGTGTGTGTGTATGTATATATATATATATATATATATATATGAAAAATTTTGCACATTTAAACGTGTTTTTCATATTCAAATAAGCCATATACTTTTGATACATTAATGTCTGGATTCACTTGGCCACGTGGTATGTCACTGTACATACAAGTTTCCTGGAACAGGGTTCGACTCCCGGCCGGTCAGAAGCTGTTATCTTGATGTGATTTCGCCTGGGGCTCTGATCCCGAGGTCGTTAAGACCATCCAGACATTAATGTGGAAAATATATATTGCTTACTTGAATATATATATATATATATATATATATATATATAGCAATGATGTTATTGTATTTGTCACCACTAATTTGGAGGCTTTTTCGACCACAACTAGTTACCCTCATCACACTAAAAACAATTACTGCCACCCTGGCTAATACAATGTGTTCGCCTAGCATTCGCATGGCCGCAGATCGATCCTCGCCTATAGACCGTGAGTTTAAGCTGTTTACTGTAGAGGCCACTGCTGTGGTGGGGCACCACAGTGGGAGGTTGGGCTTGCTCGGCTGACGTTCTGGTGAGTATCTATTCTGATAAAACTGGAACGGAAAGCAGACATCTTTAATACTTTATAGTCTGCTAGCATTCAGTTTCCATTGCTGCTTGTATATGACCTCTACAGCTTCTGCTATTGTCTAGTCTGCTAGCTTCCAGTTTCTATTGCAGCTTGTATCAGACCTCTATGGGTTGCACTACTATCTAGTCTGCTAACTTTCAGTTTCCATTGCAGCTTGTATCTGACCTCTACGGCTTATTCTACTACTTTATAATCTGCTAGTTTCCAGTTTCCATTGCTGCTTGTATCTGACCTCTACGGTTTCTACTATTTACTAGTCTGCTAGCTTCCAGTTTCTATTGCAGCTTGTATCAGATCTCTATGGCTTGTACTACTTTCTAGTCTGCTAGTTTCTAGTTGTCATGGCTGCTTGTATCTGACCTCTACAGCTTCCACTATTTTCTAGTCTGCTAGCTTCCAGTCCCCTTTGGTACTTGTATCTGACCTCTAGAGTTTCTACTATTTTCTAGTCTGCTAGTTTCCAGTTTCCATGGCTACTTTTATCTGACCTCTACGGTTTCTACTATTTTCTAGTCTGCTAACTTCCAGTTTCCATGGCTACTTTTATCTGACCTCTACGGTTTCTACTATTTTCTAGTCTGCTAACTTCCAGTTTCCATGGCTACTTTTATCTGACCTCTACGGTTTCTACTATTTACTAGTCTGCTAGCTTCCAGTTTCCATTGCTACTTGTATCTGACCTCTACAGCTTCTACTATTTTCCGGTCTGCTAGCTTCCAGTTTCCATTGCTGCTTGCATCTGACCTCTACGGCTTCTTCTGAGTAAACGCCACAGTCATATCATGCATTTGTAGTTATGTTCACATGCAAACTATGTAATTGGCAGAGGATCATTCCAGTTGGCCACTGGACGATCAAACACATTAGCCAGCTCTCATGAATATGTGAGCAGATGAGTGTAAAAAATCCTATATATTTTTTTAATTATATATTAATCTATGTCTGGATTTAATGGTAATGACATCCACCCGACTGAATGTCTGCATAACGCTAGACTATTTATAATGTGCGAACCACATTTTCATGCGGGAGGGGGGATGAAATTGAAGAATTTATTCAAATTGAAATACAGTAGGGCGGGGAGGGGGGGAGAGAGGTATGAAGCCATATGTAAATGAGATGTTGCAAATGATAGTAATGCATGAGTTTCATGCGTTTGATTGATGGGTTATGCATGAACGTATAGGTTTAAAGGTTTAAATGCCGCTCATGAGCAGGACAATGCCCTAGACACTGACTATATTTACATATGATCAGTGCCCAAGCCTCCTCTCCACCCAAGCTAGGACCAAGGAGGGAAGGGCAATGGCTGCTGACTCTTATTATTATCATTATTATTATTATTATTATTATTATTATTATTATTACTTTCTAGGCTACAACCCTAGTTTGAAAAGCAGAAGGCTATAAGCCCAGTAGCTCCAACAGGGAAAAATAGCCCAGTGAGAAAAGGAAACAAGTAAAAATAAAACATTTTAAGAACAGTAACAACATTAAAATAAATATTTCCTATATAAACTATAAAAAAACTTTAACGAAACAAAAGGTAGAGAAGATAGAATAGTCCAGAGTTAAGAGTCATTATTCATACATCGCTTTAATAGTCAATATTTGATTTAAGAAATAGACGAACAATAACAGTACTAGCTGTTAGCTTAACCCGATCAATACAGACAGTCTGGCAGTCCAACATTCAGTGATAGGACAGTACGTTTTGCTTGCGTTACAAGCATAAATGATTTTAGTCGTTGCTTGTTTCATAGGGTCGTAGTAGCAATGCTAATGAATCATTTTTATATCGAGTTTTTATCAAGTCTAACATTTATATTTGTCGTGAGAAAATTGAGATTTTATCAAGTGAAACATTTCTATTTGTAATGAGATCGTTGAAATAATTTTATCATAATTTTAGGGATTTTAATTGCCCAAATAAAAATCTAAAGTACACTTAAAAGATAAAGAATAATTATTTTAAATTCTAACGTTTATATTTGGCGTGAGAATTGAGATTTTATCAAGTGAAACATTTCTATATGTAATGAGATCACTGAAATAAATTTATCATAATTTTAGTGACTTTAATTGTCCAAATAAAAACTTAAAGTACAATTAAAAGATACAGATTAATAATTTTTATTTCTAGAGTTTTGACTAGGTCCTACATATATTTTTTACGGCTTGAGATTTGAAATAATTTCCCCCTAAAGTTTATTTCTATTTCCTCCAATAAGATATATTTTAGTTATGCCCAAATAAAAATTTAAAGCACACTAAAATATACAGATTAATTATCTTTAGTTCTAGAGTTCTGATTAAGTCCTATACATATATTATATGTCTCGAGATATGAAATAATTTCCCCAAAAGTTTATTTCTATTTCATAAAATATATTATAAATATAAAATATATATGAAATATTAAATATATAAAATATACATAAAATATTAAAATATATTATAAAATATATATAAAATATGTTAAGAAAATTTCCTGACTAAAATAGTTAATCCCAGAATTGCACATGGTTTTCCAAAAAGAAAAACTAGGACTCTATCTCCCCAAATAAAAACTGAAGCACACTTAAACGATATCTTTTGCTACCCCAGAACGAAGCTGTGATAATGTAAGCAGATCTTTTAGGAGAAGAACACTCCAAAATCAAACCATTGTTCTCTACTCTTGGGTAGTGCCATAGCCTTTGTACCGTGGTCTTCCACTGTCTTGGGTTGAAGGTACACTCTGGCACACAATTCTATCTTATTTCTCTTCCTATTGTTTTGTTAAAGTTCTTATAGTATATATTGTAAATATTTATTTTAATATTGTTACTGTTCTTCAAATAGTTTATTTTTCCTTGATTCCTTTCCTCACCGGGCTATTTTTCCCTGTTGGAGCCCCCTGGGCTTATGGCATCCTGTTTTTTCAGCTATGGTTGTAGCTTGGCACGTAATAATAATAATAATAATACAGGCGCAAGTGGAAGGACAGGTCTGTGGCCTTTGATCTGCAGTGGACTAGTAACGGCCAATGATGCTGATATATATATATATATATATATATACATATACTGTATATATATATATATATATATATATAGAAAATATACACCTGATAATAACGTGAAAATAATTTCATGCACAAGAGATTACTACATAGCGGCAAATAACACCCGTACCTAAATTATGGGCCATTTTCGTAGTATCGAGAGAGAGAGAGAGAGAGAGAGAGAGAGAGAGAGAGAGAGAGAGAGAGAGTTCGGCGGGCTCTGCATCCGTGTTAAAATCAAATTTTTCACAGCAAAATTCCCTGGGCATTTGGAGCCTGTGTGCTGAATCGGTTATATTTTTAAGCTGATAACTGAAGTGTAATTATTTTTTTTTTTTTTTTTGTCGATACCGTATTTTTATGATAATTTTATCAAAATTATTTTTCAGGAAAGTGCAGCTGGTTCCTACTTTTTTGTGTTTTCGTTTTGGGAAAGTATGAAATAATGTTATTGATATGATTGGGGAGAGAGAGAGAGAGAGAGAGAGAGAGAGAGAGAGAGAGATAAAATTCCCCAAACACTGGTGTGTGTGTGTGTGTGTGTGTGTGTGAGAGAGAGAGAGAGAGAGAGAGAGAGAGAGAGAGAGGATAAAATTCCCTAAACACTGGTGTGTGTGTGAGAGAGAGAGAGAGAGAGAGAGAGAGAGAGAGAGAGAGATCCCTTCTATAAACATCCTTATCCGGATTTCCTATGACCCTACAAGAGGAAGACCTTTGAATGGGTCCTTTTTAAGGACTCTCTTTTCTCCCAGAATGAACTTCCAACTCGTTCATTTCAAACTGACTGCTTCACCTTACACCCTTCAGAATAATCGTGTTCTACGAGAGAGAGAGAGAGAGAGAGAGAGAGAGAGAGAGAGAGAGAGAGAATTACATACCCTTTCTTCTTATCATCCCAAAATTCTACGAGAATAAAAAAAAATAATCCAAAGAGAGAGAGAGAGAGAGAGAGAGAGAGAGAGAGAGACGGGGGGGGAATTACATACCCTTATCATCCCAAAATTCTACGAATAAAGAAAATTCATTCCAGAGAGAGAGAGAGAGAGAGAGAGAGAGAGAGAGAGAGTAAATGGGAAAATTATTTATACCCAAAATAATCTTGAGATGGAATGCACTGATTAACTAAAATTATAAATTATTATTATTATTATTATTATTATTATTATCATTGCTTTGTAAAATTACGAAAGGACTACAATTGGGAAGATGGTAAAATTAATAGCAATGATAATTATTATGATTATTAATATCAAATCATTAACAACGAAAAGAAGGAAATAATATGAAAAGTCTCCTTATGTAATTACAAAAAAAAATAAAAAATAAAATAAAATAAAAGGTTATTCCGGCTATAAATAATACGTACATAACAGGTCACAAGGTGATTGGTGTATATATATATATATATATATATCATGCTTCCTCCGGTCGCCTTGGTGACCCCTGAGGTAGCAGCAGTAGGGGATCCCGCATGTGAAACTTTATCTGTGGTGGATAACGGGGGAGGGTGGGCTGTGGCACCCTAGCAGTACCAACCGAACTCGGCTGAATTCCTCGTCAGGCTGGGAGGAACGAGGAAAGAAAAAGCCCCCTTTTGTTCCTTTATTCGAGGTCAGCTACCCACCAGAATTGGGGGAAGTGCATGGGTGTGTGTGTATGTATATATATATATATATATATATATATTATATATATATATATATATATATATACACGCGCGCGCGTCTATAAAATCGCAAAAGACCAACTACCAAAATGATAACAGCAGCCATATTGATAATAATCTAGAACTCCTTTTTCTTGTACAGAAAAAATCATTTTTCCTTACCTTTACGCCATCATATAATTAACAGCTCACATTGCCTTACCACACATACACACACCAACATACCTGCAAATAAAAAGGAACATAATTTTAATGAAGAGATAACATAAGTCTTGACATTATTATGTATTAATATACGAAAACGCAAAAAGTTATTAATAAATACACCATAAAAATAATATGATCACTTTTTTTTCTCAAAATCTACAACCATGACGAAGTGACTTCATTAAGATTATAATATAAAATCTGTAACGCCACTCTAATACAACTGCTCTCTCTCTCTCTCTCTCTCTCTCTCTCTCTCTCTCTCTCTCTCTCAATATTATATTCGTTACCTAAAAAAAGTATGGAAATAAAATTCTAAAAAGTAGGGAATGCATATTAGGAACAACATTTCTTAGTAATATTTTGTATTCATATATATTCACCTTAAAAATTCAATTAAATTCCTTTGTACTCGCAGTCTATATCGATCACTTAGGACGTTATGTAATACTATGAACCCATTTAATTATACAAGTCTACGGGTTTTACATTCCATATTCTAAACAAATTCATAGAAAATGATACTGCAATGCTACCGGGGTAACTTAGGAAAACTTTGAAGTCAGCGTTCATTTAAATAAATTTACAAAATGGAATACGCAACATGAATCGTGAAGCCACACTGCAATTGAATTTCATGCGAGCGAATGTTGCAATGAATTTTTACGTACAGCATACGGCATACACCTTCCTGAGCGGAAGGCATTTTTCTCTGGAAAAGTCTGCATTTATTGAAATTCAAATGTTTGTGAGCGGAGAGAGAGAGAGAGAGAGAGAGAGAGAGAGAGAGAGAGAGAGAGATTTACATTTAATGAATAACATTTAGTAGCAATCATGTTTTATATGAATATTAGCAGCTTACCAAGAGTAAGAGTCAAAGATATTATCATGAGTGTAAGGCCCAAGCCAAGGTTCGATTCATGGGTATAGACACGTCTAGTATGGCTTCCAGGTATAGTGTGAAATACCTTGGCCTTAGGAGATAACACCCTCACACCCAAATACATAATAATAATAATAATAATAATAATAATAATAATAATAATAATAATAATAAATATCTATCTATCTATCTATACCCATGTATCTATCTATCTATATATATATATATATATTGTATATATATATATATATATATATGTATGTATATATATATATATATAGAGAGAGAGAGAGAGAGAGAGAGAGAGAGAGAGAGATAAATTATTCATTTGTTTTGAAAATTCCCGTTATGCTGTATGTATCAGATATTTTCAATTTGAATCTTGACTGACCGAGAGAGAGAGAGAGAGAGAGAGAGAGAGAGAGAGAGAGAGGCTGATATCAGCTTTACATGCCATAATGGTGTTCTGGAAAAGCTGGAACAGCCCCCCCCCCCCCCCTCCCAAACTGTCCAACCAACCCCTGCACCTGGAATAAATATAAAAAACTCCATCAAGAACCGCATTATGTTAAGTCAATGCTGTTGTATACACGTTGATGGAGTCGGCTGGGAAATAAATAATTGTATCTCGGTATTACAATGGATTTTCCTTCTTTCTTATGCAAGAACGCCACAATGGAAGGGAACACTTACCACGAACCTAAAAGCTACTGCACTTATGCATAAGACACTAGGGCTAGAATAACAAATGCAGATCTGGGGGAAAAATGCTGAAAAGCTTCCAGGGTAGAACTAACAGCATCTATAAATCACAAGTGAGGAGAGGAGAGGAATACAATTTCAAGCCACTAATAACACTTTCGCTGGTGTTTGCATTCTAAGAGGTAAGTTCGGAATACAAACAGAAGTCCAGGGAAAAGCTGGAAAACTCTAGAAGAACTAATATCATTATTACTACTTGCTACGCTACAACCCTAGTTGGAAAAGTAGGATGCTATAAGCCCTAGGGCTCCAACAGGGAAGACAGCTCAATGAGGAAAGGAAATATAATACAAGAGAAGTTTAACAATAATAAAATTAAAATAAATCTATTATATATAATTATAAAAAACTTCAAAATAACAAGAGGAAGAGAAATAAGATAGATGAGTGTGCTCGAGTTTAACCTCAAGCAAGAGAGCTCTACCCCAAGACAGTGGAAAACCATGGTACAGAGGCTATGGCACTATCCAAGACATTTATACACAAGAGGAAAGAAACTAACAGTAGAAAGCTGTGTTGAAAGGTAAGGGATACCTTTGGTGTATCTTGCATCAATAATCATTCTTATTTCTGCTTATTAACTAGTAAATACAAATACAATATCACTACATTAAAAGGGGCACTCGTACAAGAGAATTCGGCCAGGAAAACAAATACAGGGCTTAAAACAAAAACAAAAAGTCTGGAAACAGAGGATGGATTTATCAACCAGAGATGCTCTAGTAAATAATTTTCTATTTAATCTTAGAAAGAAACAATTTGGGGAAAATAGCACAAACACACACTTGAAATGTGAAACTAGAAGACTCTCGTTATTTTTATAAGAAAAATAAATCGAGAAAACACGGATACAATACCTGAACCTATCCTATTTTCACTTACAAGGTAACTTAAATAGAAATACGATCATAGAAAAGAAGCATTTGGCCTTGAAAAAAAGAAATGCAACAATCGGAACAAAAATTAATTTTGTCTTAAAAAAAAAAAGACAAAAATCGACAATGAGATCAATACTCAATCCCAACCTCAGAAAAAATTACACGAGCACCTGCGCACCATCATTGGACCCAGGGAAACAAATAGGAAGGGAAACAAAACAAGCAGGAAAATCCAGACGGACCCTTGTGCTCCGTATATCAAAGACGAATTTCGACAATGGACGGAATGTATAATCTGTACCACACACACACACACACACACACACACACACACTTACCAAGACACTGACACGAAAGAATTTTAGTCTGAAAACTCATACATCCTTGAAGAAAAAAAAAATATTACAAACTTGAAGTAACTCAAATCCGTTCCCATAAATCAAGAAATACGTTCCGAAGACGGGAGGGCCTCTCGCTAGGCTGGAAGAAACTGCTTTGCTTTCAACAAAAATCCGTCAGACAGATGACAGATATTTATACCCTTCGATGTAAAAAGAAAAACAAAAACTTGGGTTCAGAACTTCAGATGACAAGGATGAATCGCAGACAACCAGCTGTATGCTTGTTGAAGATGTAGCATTATCGATAAAAGAAAATTTGACATGTTAATATATATATATATATATATATACATACATATATATGTATATATATATATATATACACACACATATACATACATACATACATACATATATATATATATATATATGTATGTATATATATATATATATATATATATACATACATACACACAGTATATATATATATGTGTGTGTAGAAATCACGAAAGCTAATACGTGATGAAAAATTTAATGAGTATTAAATGTATTATAGCCACGGAAGGCTATAACACACACACACACGCACACACACAAAACACAGGGTAACGGGATGGTACTTACTGACTCAATAAACTTATCATGGTATGGGTAATAAAACGCTGACAGTAATAACAATGATTAAAAAAATATTCATAGAAGTACCCTCAATCCAGAAGATGGAGCCCAAGGTTTACGCCCGTTTCCAGAAAAAGTCCAATTATGCCTTGGTTAACCAATGCTCACTAAAGTGTACCTGGTAGTTGGTCGACTAGGGCTTGTATGCAGGGTGGAAAAGGGGGATAGTTGTAGCTACTATTTCGCTTTAGATTCATTGAGAAACGGAAAAAAGTTAAATTCTTTAAATGGAGGAAATCTATCGTTGAAATAATAAGAGTACAAACAACAACAACAACAACAACAACAACCAATTGAGCTGTTTCTAGTCCACTGCAGGACAAAGGCCTTAGACATGTCAATTCATATCAGGGGTTTGGCCAGTTTCCATCACCATGCTGGCCAACTTCGGATTGGTGACAGTAGGAGATTTTCGTCTCACAGCAAACCAACCTAGTATGAGTGTCCATGACTATAGTCCATTTCTTTTAGCGATGCATATTTGCACCGACTCGCGGCGGTGCCCTTTTAGCTCGGAAAAGTTTCCGGATCGCTGATTGGCTGGACAAGATAATTCTAACCAATCAGCGATCAGGAAACTTTCCCGAGCTAAAAGGGCACCGCCCTCTCACCACGTTAAGGCATCCCCAGACAATAATCAATACTAAATTCGAAGGACAATCCTTGGGCTATTCGCTTCAACCAGTGTCCCTGGATCCTTTCTGGAATGAATTAGTCCTTCGATAGGAATCGGTTGGCTGGTCATAAGGGTTTCCTTCCGTCATCTGAAATTGGTTCGCGATGTCCACCTAGCATATTTGGGGCTTCAGGACCGACAACGTTGGTTTCAGTCTGTTACCCACGGACGTCTCCCAAGAGAGAGAGAGAGAGAGAGAGAGAGAGAGGAAATTGATTTAATTCACTCTCATATATATATATATATATATATATATATATATGCAATATACCTATATAAATATATATACAGTATATATATATATATATATATATACATATATATATATATATATATATATGAATCATACAAAGAAAATGACAGATAATGGGTGAACATTAAGAATACCAAAAATGGGTCCTAAGAGATTGTTAAAAAAAGGAGGGAAAGGAAAAGACGACGATGGATTAACGAACTAAGAAACTTTGCGGGTATCAACTGGCATAGAACTACCATAAACAGACGAGAGTGGAAAGATATATCCTAGGCCTTTGTCCAGAGAGAGAGAGAGAGAGAGAGAGAGAGAGAGAGAGAGAGAGAGAGAGAGAGAGACCACTGATATGATATTAGAGAAATAACTCCTTGAAATGTGGACATGAATCGAACATTTTATCCAAATGTTGAAACATGGCAAATCGTTCGGAAATGTCACCCGACTTGACTTAATAATTTGAGCGAAATGAAACCTTGGCAATGTAGGAATCACTTATGCAGTAGTTCCGGCTTAACTAATAGACGTGTAGCTGTTCTGGGGATATCAATGATTTTAACATTCCCTTTCAATTTTTGAGCTCCATCAATAGAAGTGGTTGGCTGAGGTTCAAAGAGAGTAATATTATCTTGGAAAATTAATAAGAATTGAGAGAAAAATATGCTCGAAGAGGTCATTTATAATTATTATTATTTATTTATTTATTTATTATTATTATCATTATTAGCTAAGCTACAACCCAAGTTGGAAAAGCAGGATGCTATAAGCCCAAGGGCTCCAACGGGGAAAGTAACCTAAAGAGGGAAAGAAATAAGGAAACAGACCGAATTATTATTATTATATAATTATTATTATTATTATTATTATTATTAGCTAAGCTACAACCCTAGTTGGAAACGCTGGATGCTATAAGCCCAAGGGCTCCAACGGGGAAAATAACCCAGTGGAGAGGAAATATGGAAACAGGCAGAATAATGTTCCTGAGTGTACCCTAAAGCAAGAGAACTCAAGACAATGGAAGACCATGGTACAGAGGCTATGGCACTACCCAAGATTAGAGAACAAGGGTTTGATTTTGCAGCGTCCTTCTCCTAGAAGAACTGTTCACCATTGCTTAAGGATCTCTTTTTCCCTTACCAAGAGGAAATTAGCCACTGGACAATTACAGTGCAGTAGTTAATCCCTTGAGGGAAAGAAAATTTTTCATTTTTCTTAGTATTGACAAACATATGTGCAAAAAGAAGAATTTGAGGAGAGTAGGTCAGACTATTCGGTGTAGTGTAAGCAAAGGATGAATGAGCCGTAACCAGAGAGGGATCCACAGTAGTACTATCTGGCCAATCAAAAGACCCAATAACTCTCTCGCGGTAGTATGTCGACGGGTAGTTGGTGCCTTGGCCTACCTACTATAATCTAACTTTGGAATTTATTACAAAGAGGAAGATTGAGTTACAACTATTCAATGTAACTGGGTTTATATTTTGACTAATGGCATCGCATTGTTTCTTAAATATTATTTAATGAGAAAGATTAATAAGTTAAAATTGCGATGGATGAAATAGACTACAAGCCATACCCGATGCATATGTTCGTGTAAGCTGGGGAGAGAAATCATTTAATACCGAATTTAGGAATGCGCTGAAAGAGCAAAGGTTTCGGTTGTGATTCTGAAGATGTTGAAATTTACAACCAAACCTACATTGGTTTTGTAAATGTAAAAATACTTATCCTTCGTACTAAAGCCGATTGTTATTCAATTTCTTTGACTTCAAAAATGTATTTTAAATATGGATTTATCAAGAATGCGTAAAATCTTATATGCAATTCATGATTATTCCGTTTTCGTATGATTGCTAAATTTACCTTTATAATTTTAGCTGTGGATATTGAACTTTAAATACATATTGTGTCTTCCATCGATAATATATATATATATATATATATATGTGTGTGTGTGTGTGTGTGTGTGTGTGTATGTGACTTACTAAGGCACACCTAGCCACAATTGATTGTGGTTAAAAAGGACAAGAATATAAAAAGAAATTCAATATACATGCCGACTGCCAATGGAATTTCACCACGATCCTATGAATATGGGTTGACCTTTACTATGTCATCAAAGAAGAAGATTCCAACGACCTTGACTTCATTCTTTATAGTAGCGATGCTTCTACCTCGATCAATGACGTAAGCAATATTTTTGAATGTGTTACATGTTGTCCATACTAAGAAGCGATTTCTTCCTTTACACGTTATTTGGATCATTCTGAAATTGCCCATACCGAATTTCAATCAATAATTTCTATAATCTAAAGGGTAGTCAAACACGTGTACGTGGGAACTTATACCAATGAGTAAAAATATACAGTACAATTACATATGCTCAAATGAAGAAAATTATATAAATTCTTTATCACATTTGGGGATCATATCTTATGAAAGATTGCCCCACCCCAATATTATTATTATTATTATTATTATTGTTATTAATATTATTATTATTATTATTATTACTTTTTACGCTACAATCCTAGTTGGAAAAACAGGATGCTATAAGCCCAGGGGCTCCAACGGGGAAAATAGCCCAGTGAGGAAAGGAAACAAGAAAAGAAATATTTCAAGTAGCGTAACAATATTAAAATAAATATCTCCTATATAAACTATATAAACTTTAAAGGACTGGAGGAAAAGAAATAATATAAAACAGTGTGCCCGAGTCTACCCTCAAGCAAGAGAACTCTTACCAAAACAGTGGAAATCCATGGTACAGAGGCTATGGCACTACCCAAGACTAGAGAACAATAGTTTGATTTTGGAATATCCTTCTCCTGGAAGAGCTGCTAACCAAAGGTAAAGTCTCTTCTACCCTTACAAAGAGGAAAGTGGCCACTGCACAATTAATATGTAGTAACCCCTTGGGTGAAAAGAACAATTAGGTAATTTCAGTGTTGTCAGTGTATGAGGACAGAGGAGAATATGTAAAGAATAGGCCAAACTATTATGTGTGAGTGTGTGCAGACAAAGGGAAAATAGACCGTAACCAGAGAGAAGGATACAATGTAGTACTGTCTAGCCAGTCAAAGGACCCCATAACTCTCTAGCGGTAGTATCTCAACGGACGGCTGGTGCCCTGGCCAACTACCTAATGACCTCTCTCTCTCTCTCTCTCTCTCTCTCTCTCTCTCTCTCCAAGGCGAGATCTATACAACTGCAGCCATGTTCGTCGGGGCTTCCAAATAGCACGATCATTAAGCCTGATACCTTGGGCACTTTCGGGCTATATGTTATGTGGAATCCGTCGTTCTACAAATACGTGAAATTTTGGGAGAGTGAGCCAGGGCTTGTATCACAGTCGGTAATGATACCAAGACGACATAATAATAATAATAATAATAATAATAATAATAATAATAATAATAATAATAATAATAATAATAATGTTCCGGCTAATAGCATCATGCTTTTCCAACTAGGGTTGTAGCTTAACAAGCAATAATAATAATAATAATAATAATAATAATAATAATAATAATAATAATAATAATAATGTTCCGGCTTATAGCATCCTGCTTTTCCAACTAGGGTTGTAGCTAAGCAAGTAATAATAATAATAATGTTCTGGCCTATAACAGCCAGGTTTTCCAACTAGGGTTGTAACTTAGCAAGTAATAATAATAACAATAATAAAATATAAAGAACACCAATCTATAAATATAGGTCTTATAGATCCTGCCGTAGGATACCAAATTTTACGACCTATTCCCAAGCAAGTGTATCAACAGGTCCCGCCAGGCATCTTGCGAGAGCAAAAATGATGGCCAAAACAGAAGGAGGAGGACGTCTTGGTCCCGAGCTAATCACCTTTTCGCATATCCTGCTGAAGTCGTTACTACTCCCCGTTTTCTGTTGGGCTTGGAAATGTCTCGTAGGTGCCTTCTTTACATAAGCACCTGCGATCAGGGTGGTGGGGTTATCACACAAAATAGGGTTTCCTGCTTTTAAACATACATACATATGCTGTATGTTTATCAAATTTACATACATATCATTAGTGTTGTGTATGTGTGTGTTGTATATATATATATATATATGCGCGTGCATGTATATATATATATATATATAGAGAGAGAGAGAGAGAGAGAGAGAGAGAGAGAGATATGTATACACAACCCCACACACACACTATATATATATATATATATGCGCGTGCATGTAAATATATATATATATATATAGAG
>NC_090740.1:2459032-2471532 GCF_036898095.1 Palaemon carinicauda
GAGGGAACAGTAAAGGTTTAAAGGCCGCTCATGAATGGCAGAGTCAAGGGTGGCATTGCCCTATCATGCAGGACAATGCCCTAGAGAGTGACCATATATACATATGATCAGCGCCCAAGCCCATCTCCATCCAAGTTAGGACCAAGGAGGGATGAAGTGGAGGGAACAGTAAAGGGCATATAGCCTCTTGCTTTTCCAACTAGGGCTATAGCTTAGCAAATAATAATAATAATAATAATAATAATAATAATAATAATAATAATTAATATAATAATAATGATAATAATAATAATAATAAAATAATAATAATAATAAAAATAATAATACCAATAATAATAATAATAAAATAATAATAATAATAATAATAATAATAATAATAATAATAATAATAATAATAATAATAATAATGCCAGTTTCTGTGTCTGCCAGTCATTCAAGTTCATTCTTAACGTAACTCTTACACATTAAGTAACTAATTAACATTCAAATCTGACTAATTAGCAAAAGAATCCACTGTTCCTTGATTGGCTTCGCCTCGTTTGTGCATAAAACGACCCAATGAATTACTTATTGTTTGTGATTAATCTCATTGCTTAGAAAACGTCTTGTTGCAAATAGCAATATCTGGATGGAGCAATTAAATAAGCAATTTTTCTGTCTCTGTTATATTATTATTATCATCATCATCATCATCATTTATTATTATTATTTTATTATTATTATTATTATTATTATTATTATTAATATTTTCATTATTATTATTAATAATATTATTAACACCATTCAATGATAATACCTAATATTTTGATAATGATAGATTTATCAATAATGAAAATATAACCAAATATACAGTGGGTCCCTCCACTGTCATTTGTCCAAATGACAAGCCATAGCCCTGGATAGACAAATGAATGGTAATAAATCTTAATGTTCTCTTATCTCCCGAAGCATTTGAATTCAGATGGATTCTACTGTGTTTACGCCGACATTTCCCCACTAACGCAAATAGATCGCGTATTGAAATGATTTAGAAAGTGTGTCCAAATCAGATACACACACATATAATATATATATATATATATATATATATATATATATATATACATATATATATATACATGGTTAAATATATATCAATTTATATATATATATATATATATATATATGGTTAAATATATATTAATATGTATATATATACATATATGTGTATACATATATACACATGGTTAAATATATATCAATATATATATATATATATATATATACAGTATATATATGTGTGTCTGTGTATATGTATGTATATCACGAGAGCAAACTAAAGTAGAGGATACTCTAACATGTAAGAAAAATACATGGACATGGGCAGGACATATAATGGGAATGATAAATAACAGAATTGGTCCCTCGAGAATGCAAACGAAGCAGGGGATGGAAGAGAAGACGGTGGACTGACGAGCTAAGTAAATATGCGGGTATAGACTGGCATAAACAGACGCGAGTGGAAGGTCATGCTGAGGCCTTTCTCCTGCTGTGTAGTAGCTGCGGCTGATTTACCTAATGGTTGACAACAACCAAAGAGGAAAAAGAGGAAAGCAAAGACTGATTAATATGTAGTATACAAATCATCATCATCATCTCCTCCTACGCCTATTGACGCAAAGGGTCTCGGTTAGATTTCGCCAGTCGTCTCTATCTTGAGCTTTTTAATTCAATATTTCTCCATTCATCATCTCTTACTTCACGCTACATATAAGCGACCGCAAAGTTTACACCTAATTTTGAGTTTAACTCTTTTGAATATTACTCTTCTCAGGGCTTAACTTTAAATTCCTTACCCTATGGTTTGAATATCATGAATTTTATTCGTGTAAAAAAATTTAATTCTAAACATTGGCTAACATCGTAAATGATTTTTTAACGATACGAAGATCAACAATATGAAAATTATTGGGTTTAACTCTTTTGAATATTACTCTTCTCAAGGCTTAACATGAAATTCCTTACCCTATGCTTTAAATATCATGAATTGTATGTGTGTAAAAAATATCATTCTAAATATTGGCGGACGTCATAATGATTTTTTAAACGATACGAAGATCAACAATGATATGTAAAGAAAAAAAAAAAGAGCATCAACACCGAACAATGAATTTAATTTATTTCGACCAACTTCCGCATAATACATTACACATTCCCAATCGAGGAAAGCTAAATATACAAAGCGAAACCAGATGCAACTTTGCTTGCGAACCATTTGGTAGCTATTTTGCAATACCGGACTCCAGCGAGACACCAGTTTAAAATGTACATTAGATTTTGCTATTATTTGAGTCACGCATTTCATTTGCTTTTAAGATTACATATATACACTTACATATTAAGTATGTGTGTGTGTGTGTGTGTATGTATATATATATATATATATATATATATATATGTGTGTGTGTGTGTATGTATATATATATATATATATATATAATAAAAATTATGTCACATTTAAACGTGTTTTTCATATTCAAATAAGCCATATACTTTTGATACATTAATGTCTGGATTCACTTGGCCACGTGGTATGTCACTGTACATACAAGTTTCCTGGAACAGGGTTCGACTCCCGGCCGGTCAGAAGCTGTTATCTTGATGTGATTTCGCCTGGGGCTCTGATCCCGAGGTCGTTAAGACCATCCAGACATTAATGTGGAAAATATATATTGCTTACTTGAATATATATATATATATATATATATATAGCAATGATGTTATTGTATTTGTCACCACTAATTTGGAGGCTTTTTCGACCACAACTAGTTACCCTCATCACACTAAAAACAATTACTGCCACCCTGGCTAATACAATGTGTTCGCCTAGCATTCGCATGGCCGCAGATCGATCCTCGCCTATAGACCGTGAGTTTAAGCTGTTTACTGTAGAGGCCACTGCTGTGGTGGGGCACCACAGTGGGAGGTTGGGCTTGCTCGGCTGACGTTCTGGTGAGTATCTATTCTGATAAAACTGGAACGGAAAGCAGACATCTTTAATACTTTATAGTCTGCTAGCATTCAGTTTCCATTGCTGCTTGTATATGACCTCTACAGCTTCTGCTATTGTCTAGTCTGCTAGCTTCCAGTTTCTATTGCAGCTTGTATCAGACCTCTATGGGTTGCACTACTATCTAGTCTGCTAACTTTCAGTTTCCATTGCAGCTTGTATCTGACCTCTACGGCTTATTCTACTACTTTATAATCTGCTAGTTTCCAGTTTCCATTGCTGCTTGTATCTGACCTCTACGGTTTCTACTATTTACTAGTCTGCTAGCTTCCAGTTTCTATTGCAGCTTGTATCAGATCTCTATGGCTTGTACTACTTTCTAGTCTGCTAGTTTCTAGTTGTCATGGCTGCTTGTATCTGACCTCTACAGCTTCCACTATTTTCTAGTCTGCTAGCTTCCAGTCCCCTTTGGTACTTGTATCTGACCTCTAGAGTTTCTACTATTTTCTAGTCTGCTAGTTTCCAGTTTCCATGGCTACTTTTATCTGACCTCTACGGTTTCTACTATTTTCTAGTCTGCTAACTTCCAGTTTCCATGGCTACTTTTATCTGACCTCTACGGTTTCTACTATTTTCTAGTCTGCTAACTTCCAGTTTCCATGGCTACTTTTATCTGACCTCTACGGTTTCTACTATTTACTAGTCTGCTAGCTTCCAGTTTCCATTGCTACTTGTATCTGACCTCTACAGCTTCTACTATTTTCCGGTCTGCTAGCTTCCAGTTTCCATTGCTGCTTGCATCTGACCTCTACGGCTTCTTCTGAGTAAACGCCACAGTCATATCATGCATTTGTAGTTATGTTCACATGCAAACTATGTAATTGGCAGAGGATCATTCCAGTTGGCCACTGGACGATCAAACACATTAGCCAGCTCTCATGAATATGTGAGCAGATGAGTGTAAAAAATCCTATATATTTTTTTAATTATATATTAATCTATGTCTGGATTTAATGGTAATGACATCCACCCGACTGAATGTCTGCATAACGCTAGACTATTTATAATGTGCGAACCACATTTTCATGCGGGAGGGGGGATGAAATTGAAGAATTTATTCAAATTGAAATACAGTAGGGCGGGGAGGGGGGGAGAGAGGTATGAAGCCATATGTAAATGAGATGTTGCAAATGATAGTAATGCATGAGTTTCATGCGTTTGATTGATGGGTTATGCATGAACGTATAGGTTTAAAGGTTTAAATGCCGCTCATGAGCAGGACAATGCCCTAGACACTGACTATATTTACATATGATCAGTGCCCAAGCCTCCTCTCCACCCAAGCTAGGACCAAGGAGGGAAGGGCAATGGCTGCTGACTCTTATTATTATCATTATTATTATTATTATTATTATTATTATTATTATTACTTTCTAGGCTACAACCCTAGTTTGAAAAGCAGAAGGCTATAAGCCCAGTAGCTCCAACAGGGAAAAATAGCCCAGTGAGAAAAGGAAACAAGTAAAAATAAAACATTTTAAGAACAGTAACAACATTAAAATAAATATTTCCTATATAAACTATAAAAAAACTTTAACGAAACAAAAGGTAGAGAAGATAGAATAGTCCAGAGTTAAGAGTCATTATTCATACATCGCTTTAATAGTCAATATTTGATTTAAGAAATAGACGAACAATAACAGTACTAGCTGTTAGCTTAACCCGATCAATACAGACAGTCTGGCAGTCCAACATTCAGTGATAGGACAGTACGTTTTGCTTGCGTTACAAGCATAAATGATTTTAGTCGTTGCTTGTTTCATAGGGTCGTAGTAGCAATGCTAATGAATCATTTTTATATCGAGTTTTTATCAAGTCTAACATTTATATTTGTCGTGAGAAAATTGAGATTTTATCAAGTGAAACATTTCTATTTGTAATGAGATCGTTGAAATAATTTTATCATAATTTTAGGGATTTTAATTGCCCAAATAAAAATCTAAAGTACACTTAAAAGATAAAGAATAATTATTTTAAATTCTAACGTTTATATTTGGCGTGAGAATTGAGATTTTATCAAGTGAAACATTTCTATATGTAATGAGATCACTGAAATAAATTTATCATAATTTTAGTGACTTTAATTGTCCAAATAAAAACTTAAAGTACAATTAAAAGATACAGATTAATAATTTTTATTTCTAGAGTTTTGACTAGGTCCTACATATATTTTTTACGGCTTGAGATTTGAAATAATTTCCCCCTAAAGTTTATTTCTATTTCCTCCAATAAGATATATTTTAGTTATGCCCAAATAAAAATTTAAAGCACACTAAAATATACAGATTAATTATCTTTAGTTCTAGAGTTCTGATTAAGTCCTATACATATATTATATGTCTCGAGATATGAAATAATTTCCCCAAAAGTTTATTTCTATTTCATAAAATATATTATAAATATAAAATATATATGAAATATTAAATATATAAAATATACATAAAATATTAAAATATATTATAAAATATATATAAAATATGTTAAGAAAATTTCCTGACTAAAATAGTTAATCCCAGAATTGCACATGGTTTTCCAAAAAGAAAAACTAGGACTCTATCTCCCCAAATAAAAACTGAAGCACACTTAAACGATATCTTTTGCTACCCCAGAACGAAGCTGTGATAATGTAAGCAGATCTTTTAGGAGAAGAACACTCCAAAATCAAACCATTGTTCTCTACTCTTGGGTAGTGCCATAGCCTTTGTACCGTGGTCTTCCACTGTCTTGGGTTGAAGGTACACTCTGGCACACAATTCTATCTTATTTCTCTTCCTATTGTTTTGTTAAAGTTCTTATAGTATATATTGTAAATATTTATTTTAATATTGTTACTGTTCTTCAAATAGTTTATTTTTCCTTGATTCCTTTCCTCACCGGGCTATTTTTCCCTGTTGGAGCCCCCTGGGCTTATGGCATCCTGTTTTTTCAGCTATGGTTGTAGCTTGGCACGTAATAATAATAATAATAATACAGGCGCAAGTGGAAGGACAGGTCTGTGGCCTTTGATCTGCAGTGGACTAGTAACGGCCAATGATGCTGATATATATATATATATATATATATACATATACTGTATATATATATATATATATATATATAGAAAATATACACCTGATAATAACGTGAAAATAATTTCATGCACAAGAGATTACTACATAGCGGCAAATAACACCCGTACCTAAATTATGGGCCATTTTCGTAGTATCGAGAGAGAGAGAGAGAGAGAGAGAGAGAGAGAGAGAGAGAGTTCGGCGGGCTCTGCATCCGTGTTAAAATCAAATTTTTCACAGCAAAATTCCCTGGGCATTTGGAGCCTGTGTGCTGAATCGGTTATATTTTTAAGCTGATAACTGAAGTGTAATTATTTTTTTTTTTTTTTTTGTCGATACCGTATTTTTATGATAATTTTATCAAAATTATTTTTCAGGAAAGTGCAGCTGGTTCCTACTTTTTTGTGTTTTCGTTTTGGGAAAGTATGAAATAATGTTATTGATATGATTGGGGAGAGAGAGAGAGAGAGAGAGAGAGAGAGAGAGAGAGGATAAAATTCCCCAAACACTGGTGTGTGTGTGTGTGTGTGTGTGTGTGAGAGAGAGAGAGAGAGAGAGAGAGAGAGAGAGAGAGAGTAAAATTCCCTAAACACTGGTGTGTGTGTGAGAGAGAGAGAGAGAGAGAGAGAGAGAGAGAGAGAGAGATCCCTTCTATAAACATCCTTATCCGGATTTCCTATGACCCTACAAGAGGAAGACCTTTGAATGGGTCCTTTTTAAGGACTCTCTTTTCTCCCAGAATGAACTTCCAACTCGTTCATTTCAAACTGACTGCTTCACCTTACACCCTTCAGAATAATCGTGTTCTACGAGAGAGAGAGAGAGAGAGAGAGAGAGAGAGAGAGAGAATTACATACCCTTTCTTCTTATCATCCCAAAATTCTACGAGAATAAAAAAAAATAATCCAAAGAGAGAGAGAGAGAGAGAGAGAGAGAGAGAGAGAGAGAGAGAGAGGGGAATTACATACCCTTATCATCCCAAAATTCTACGAATAAAGAAAATTCATTCCAGAGAGAGAGAGAGAGAGAGAGAGAGAGAGAGAGAAGTAAATGGGAAAATTATTTATACCCAAAATAATCTTGAGATGGAATGCACTGATTAACTAAAATTATAAATTATTATTATTATTATTATTATTATTATTATCATTGCTTTGTAAAATTACGAAAGGACTACAATTGGGAAGATGGTAAAATTAATAGCAATGATAATTATTATGATTATTAATATCAAATCATTAACAACGAAAAGAAGGAAATAATATGAAAAGTCTCCTTATGTAATTACAAAAAAAAATAAAAAATAAAATAAAATAAAAGGTTATTCCGGCTATAAATAATACGTACATAACAGGTCACAAGGTGATTGGTGTATATATATATATATATATATATCATGCTTCCTCCGGTCGCCTTGGTGACCCCTGAGGTAGCAGCAGTAGGGGATCCCGCATGTGAAACTTTATCTGTGGTGGATAACGGGGGAGGGTGGGCTGTGGCACCCTAGCAGTACCAACCGAACTCGGCTGAATTCCTCGTCAGGCTGGGAGGAACGAGGAAAGAAAAAGCCCCCTTTTGTTCCTTTATTCGAGGTCAGCTACCCACCAGAATTGGGGGAAGTGCATGGGTGTGTGTGTATATATATATATATATATATATATATTTATATATATATATATATATATATATATATATATAAAATAAAAGAAACTACCAAAATATATACAGCGCATATTGCAAATATCAGTAGAAATCTAGAACTCCTTTTTCTTGTACAGAAAAAATCATTTTTCCTTACCTTTACGCCATCATATAATTAACAGCTCACATTGCCTTACCACACATACACACACCAACATACCTGCAAATAAAAAGGAACATAATTTTAATGAAGAGATAACATAAGTCTTGACATTATTATGTATTAATATACGAAAACGCAAAAAGTTATTAATAAATACACCATAAAAATAATATGATCACTTTTTTTTCTCAAAATCTACAACCATGACGAAGTGACTTCATTAAGATTATAATATAAAATCTGTAACGCCACTCTAATACAACTGCTCTCTCTCTCTCTCTCTCTCTCTCTCTCTCTCTCTCTCTCTCAATATTATATTCGTTACCTAAAAAAAGTATGGAAATAAAATTCTAAAAAGTAGGGAATGCATATTAGGAACAACATTTCTTAGTAATATTTTGTATTCATATATATTCACCTTAAAAATTCAATTAAATTCCTTTGTACTCGCAGTCTATATCGATCACTTAGGACGTTATGTAATACTATGAACCCATTTAATTATACAAGTCTACGGGTTTTACATTCCATATTCTAAACAAATTCATAGAAAATGATACTGCAATGCTACCGGGGTAACTTAGGAAAACTTTGAAGTCAGCGTTCATTTAAATAAATTTACAAAATGGAATACGCAACATGAATCGTGAAGCCACACTGCAATTGAATTTCATGCGAGCGAATGTTGCAATGAATTTTTACGTACAGCATACGGCATACACCTTCCTGAGCGGAAGGCATTTTTCTCTGGAAAAGTCTGCATTTATTGAAATTCAAATGTTTGTGAGCGGAGAGAGAGAGAGAGAGAGAGAGAGAGAGAGAGAGAGAGAGAGAGATTTACATTTAATGAATAACATTTAGTAGCAATCATGTTTTATATGAATATTAGCAGCTTACCAAGAGTAAGAGTCAAAGATATTATCATGAGTGTAAGGCCCAAGCCAAGGTTCGATTCATGGGTATAGACACGTCTAGTATGGCTTCCAGGTATAGTGTGAAATACCTTGGCCTTAGGAGATAACACCCTCACACCCAAATACATAATAATAATAATAATAATAATAATAATAATAATAATAATAATAATAAATATCTATCTATCTATCTATACCCATGTATCTATCTATCTATATATATATATATATATTGTATATATATATATATATATATATGTATGTATATATATATATATATATATAGAGAGAGAGAGAGAGAGAGAGAGAGAGAGAGAGAGATAAATTATTCATTTGTTTTGAAAATTCCCGTTATGCTGTATGTATCAGATATTTTCAATTTGAATCTTGACTGACCGAGAGAGAGAGAGAGAGAGAGAGAGAGAGAGAGAGAGAGAGCTGATATCAGCTTTACATGCCATAATGGTGTTCTGGAAAAGCTGGAACAGCCCCCCCCCCCCCCCTCCCAAACTGTCCAACCAACCCCTGCACCTGGAATAAATATAAAAAACTCCATCAAGAACCGCATTATGTTAAGTCAATGCTGTTGTATACACGTTGATGGAGTCGGCTGGGAAATAAATAATTGTATCTCGGTATTACAATGGATTTTCCTTCTTTCTTATGCAAGAACGCCACAATGGAAGGGAACACTTACCACGAACCTAAAAGCTACTGCACTTATGCATAAGACACTAGGGCTAGAATAACAAATGCAGATCTGGGGGAAAAATGCTGAAAAGCTTCCAGGGTAGAACTAACAGCATCTATAAATCACAAGTGAGGAGAGGAGAGGAATACAATTTCAAGCCACTAATAACACTTTCGCTGGTGTTTGCATTCTAAGAGGTAAGTTCGGAATACAAACAGAAGTCCAGGGAAAAGCTGGAAAACTCTAGAAGAACTAATATCATTATTACTACTTGCTACGCTACAACCCTAGTTGGAAAAGTAGGATGCTATAAGCCCTAGGGCTCCAACAGGGAAGACAGCTCAATGAGGAAAGGAAATATAATACAAGAGAAGTTTAACAATAATAAAATTAAAATAAATCTATTATATATAATTATAAAAAACTTCAAAATAACAAGAGGAAGAGAAATAAGATAGATGAGTGTGCTCGAGTTTAACCTCAAGCAAGAGAGCTCTACCCCCAAGACAGTGGAAAACCATGGTACAGAGGCTATGGCACTATCCAAGACATTTATACACAAGAGGAAAGAAACTAACAGTAGAAAGCTGTGTTGAAAGGTAAGGGATACCTTTGGTGTATCTTGCATCAATAATCATTCTTATTTCTGCTTATTAACTAGTAAATACAAATACAATATCACTACATTAAAAGGGGCACTCGTACAAGAGAATTCGGCCAGGAAAACAAATACAGGGCTTAAAACAAAAACAAAAAGTCTGGAAACAGAGGATGGATTTATCAACCAGAGATGCTCTAGTAAATAATTTTCTATTTAATCTTAGAAAGAAACAATTTGGGGAAAATAGCACAAACACACACTTGAAATGTGAAACTAGAAGACTCTCGTTATTTTTATAAGAAAAATAAATCGAGAAAACACGGATACAATACCTGAACCTATCCTATTTTCACTTACAAGGTAACTTAAATAGAAATACGATCATAGAAAAGAAGCATTTGGCCTTGAAAAAAAGAAATGCAACAATCGGAACAAAAATTAATTTTGTCTTAAAAAAAAAAAGACAAAAATCGACAATGAGATCAATACTCAATCCCAACCTCAGAAAAAATTACACGAGCACCTGCGCACCATCATTGGACCCAGGGAAACAAATAGGAAGGGAAACAAAACAAGCAGGAAAATCCAGACGGACCCTTGTGCTCCGTATATCAAAGACGAATTTCGACAATGGACGGAATGTATAATCTGTACCACACACACACACACACACACACACACACACACACACACTTACCAAGACACTGACACGAAAGAATTTTAGTCTGAAAACTCATACATCCTTGAAGAAAAAAAAAATATTACAAACTTGAAGTAACTCAAATCCGTTCCCATAAATCAAGAAATACGTTCCGAAGACGGGAGGGCCTCTCGCTAGGCTGGAAGAAACTGCTTTGCTTTCAACAAAAATCCGTCAGACAGATGACAGATATTTATACCCTTCGATGTAAAAAGAAAAACAAAAACTTGGGTTCAGAACTTCAGATGACAAGGATGAATCGCAGACAACCAGCTGTATGCTTGTTGAAGATGTAGCATTATCGATAAAAGAAAATTTGACATGTTAATATATATATATATATATATATATATACATATATATATATATATATATATATATATATACACATATACACATATACATACATACATACATACATATATATATATATATATATATATGTATGTATATATATATATATATATATATACATACATACACACAGTATATATATATATGTGTGTGTAGAAATCACGAAAGCTAATACGTGATGAAAAATTTAATGAGTATTAAATGTATTATAGCCACGGAAGGCTATAACACACACACACACGCACACACACAAAACACAGGGTAACGGGATGGTACTTACTGACTCAATAAACTTATCATGGTATGGGTAATAAAACGCTGACAGTAATAACAATGATTAAAAAAATATTCATAGAAGTACCCTCAATCCAGAAGATGGAGCCCAAGGTTTACGCCCGTTTCCAGAAAAAGTCCAATTATGCCTTGGTTAACCAATGCTCACTAAAGTGTACCTGGTAGTTGGTCGACTAGGGCTTGTATGCAGGGTGGAAAAGGGGGATAGTTGTAGCTACTATTTCGCTTTAGATTCATTGAGAAACGGAAAAAAGTTAAATTCTTTAAATGGAGGAAATCTATCGTTGAAATAATAAGAGTACAAACAACAACAACAACAACAACAACAACCAATTGAGCTGTTTCTAGTCCACTGCAGGACAAAGGCCTTAGACATGTCAATTCATATCAGGGGTTTGGCCAGTTTCCATCACCATGCTGGCCAACTTCGGATTGGTGACAGTAGGAGATTTTCGTCTCACAGCAAACCAACCTAGTATGAGTGTCCATGACTATAGTCCATTTCTTTTAGCGATGCATATTTGCACCGACTCGCGGCGGTGCCCTTTTAGCTCGGAAAAGTTTCCGGATCGCTGATTGGCTGGACAAGATAATTCTAACCAATCAGCGATCAGGAAACTTTCCCGAGCTAAAAGGGCACCGCCCTCTCACCACGTTAAGGCATCCCCAGACAATAATCAATACTAAATTCGAAGGACAATCCTTGGGCTATTCGCTTCAACCAGTGTCCCTGGATCCTTTCTGGAATGAATTAGTCCTTCGATAGGAATCGGTTGGCTGGTCATAAGGGTTTCCTTCCGTCATCTGAAATTGGTTCGCGATGTCCACCTAGCATATTTGGGGCTTCAGGACCGACAACGTTGGTTTCAGTCTGTTACCCACGGACGTCTCCCAAGAGAGAGAGAGAGAGAGAGAGAGAGAGAGAGAGAGATTGATTTAATTCACTCTCATATATATATATATATATATATATATAATATATATATGCAATATACCTATATAAATATATATACAGTATATATATATATATATATATATATATA
>NC_090740.1:2486532-2494032 GCF_036898095.1 Palaemon carinicauda
GTTTTATTAAGTTTTTATTGTTTATATAGGGAATATTTATTTTAATGTTGTTACTGTTCTTGAAATTTTCCTTTTCCTTGTTTCCTTTCCTCACTGGATTATTTTCCCTGCTGGAGCCCCTGGGCTTACAGTATCCTGCTTTTCCAGCTAGGGTTGTCACTTAGCAAGTAATTATAATAATAATAATAATAATAATAATAATAATAATAATAATAATTTGTTAAAGCGTTTTATCCTTAGTTATGTGACGTTTAACCACCAGACTACTCTCATGAAAAAAAAAAAAATTATAATTTTCATGTGTGTCAAAATAGAGTATAGGTTTATTGATTTATACAAAGGGATCTCTCTCTCTCTCTCTCTCTCTCTCTCTCTCTCTCTCTCTCTCTCTCTCTCTCTCTCTCTCTCTCTCTCTCTCTCTCATTAAGTTAATCTTTTCCAGTAATAGAGGTAGTTATGCTGGTATTTTAGCTGTCAGACCTTGAAAGACGTAGTTATCACGGTAAAGACGCTATAGTTAAATTGTAGTAATTACTGAAAACTTACTCGTAATGTATACATGCAAGCAAAACAAATTGCAAACGCATGGCGAACTGGCGTTTGTCGTTAAGCGAAATTTATCATAAGATCTTTGTCGTTGACCGAAATTTATCATAAGATCTTTGTCGTTAAGCGAAATTTATCATAAGATCTTTGTCGTTAAGCGAAATTTATCATAAAATCTTTGTCGTTAAGCGAAATTTATCATAAAATCTTTGTCGTTAAACGAAATTTATCATAAAATCTTTGTCGTTAAGCGAAATTTATCATAAAATCTTTGTCGTTAAACGAAATTTATCATAAAATCTTTGTCGTTAAGCGAAATTTATCATGAGATCTTTGTCGTTAAGCGAAATTTATAGTAAGGTCTTTGTCGTTAAGCGAAATTTATCATAAGATCTTTGTCGTTAAGCGAAATTTACCATAAGTTCTTAGTCGTTAAGCAAAATTTATCATAAGATCTTTGTCGTTAAGCAAAATTTATCAAAATATCTTTGTTGTTAAGCAAAATTTATCATAAGATCTTTGTCGATAAGCGAAATTTATCAAAAGATCTTTGTCGATAAGCGATATTTACCATAAGATCTTTGTCGTTAAGCGAAATTTATCATAAGATCTTCGTCGTTAAGTGAAATTTAGCATAAGATCTTCGTCGTTGAGCGAAATTTATCATAAAATCTTTGTCGTTAAGCAAAATTTATCATAAGATCTTTGTCGTTAAGCAAAATTTATCATAAGAACTTTGTCGTTAAGCGAAATTGAACGTAAAATCTAGATGCCTTTGAAAAAGTACATACTGTAATATGTAGATTGTAAGATAATCAGAGTTTGAACTTATTTCTTGTTGGATTTAAGGGGCGTTCTTCTGTTCAACCTCATGATTTCACGTTTCTCTACAACTAAATATTTATTTCAATGTTGTTACTGTCTTTAGAATATTCTACTTTTCCTTGTTTCCTTTCCTCAATGGGATATTTTCCCTGTTGGGCCCCTGGGCTTATAGTATCTTGCTAGGGTTGTAGCTTAGTAAGTAGTTGTAATAATAATAGTAATAATAATAATAATAATAATAATAATAAACTGGCCGCTACATATAAACAACTGTACAGATGGAATTAATCACAGTACAGCTACAATCTAGGGGGAAAGGATAGGTGGGGAGGAGCAGGGGGGAATAAAGATTGTAAGGATAGAAGGGAAAAGTGTTAAAGTGAAGTACAGTGGGAGGGGAAAGGATTGGGGCAGACCAAATAGTTCTTTGTTGTTGTTATTTTTGTTGTCAACATCATGCCTTTTTGGACTTCCAGGAGGTGAGTTCTTATGTCAGCCTCCGAGGGACTTGTGTTTTCATGATTATTCTTTTTCTAGGGTTGGTTTATTTATTTACGTCTGTCTACTTATATTTTATTGGTTTATTTTAATACTCAGGATTTGGTTCGTCCTGAGCAATGAAAGGAGTTATCCTTTTACACCAGGAATGCCCATCAAACCTCCGTGTAGAATTACATTCCATAAATATAGAAGAATATATTGTATATAACAAAAATGATCTTTTATCGTTCGTTGGAGTATTATTTGGTTTACTCTGGTAAAATGATACATAAAACTCCTACGACTTACTCATGGTAATTTTTTTTTTTTTTGCATTTAGAAAAATATATAAAAAATTATATTATTCTATAACTAACTATAAATATCATTCTAACAAACAAATGCATCCAACAGATCATCGTTACAATGCCCCACGACGATGACATACCATCATCATTAGAGAGCAATGCAAAAGCAATAAAACGAACAGCCAGGTTGCTCTCGAAGGTCATGTTGGACTCTGCAACAGCCTCTTCCTAGCTGTTGCTTTCCCTCCTGCTCTGTCAGCCTCTCCCCCGCCCCCCTCCCCTTCCTATCCTCCACTACTTCTCTCACCACCCAGCCAATCTATTAGGTTCAATCCCCTCTCTCTCTCATCAACCACCAGTTGCTCTCTCTCTCTCTCTCTCTCTCTCTCTCTCTCTCTCTCTCTCTCTCTCCTCTCTCTCTCTCTCTCTCACCACTTCACAAAATTAATGGTCCCTTCGTCCTGGCACCAAACCAACTCCAGCACACCACCAGAAACAAGAGCTTGAAGCCTCATCTAGCTCATGACAAAGTGTTGTTATATACTCTCTCTCTCTCTCTCTCTCTCTCTCTCTCTCTCTCTCTCTCTCTCTCTCTCTCTCTCTCTCTCTCTCTCTCTTATTAGATATAATTTCAGTGATATGATTTATCCTATATTTACTATTGCCTTGGTTTTCCCCAGGCCAATACTTAGGTTTATTTCCATTGTTTTATGCATTGAAATTGAAGAAACACCTGCTCTCTCTCTCTCTCTCTCTCTCTCTCTCTCTCTCTCTCTCTCTCTCTCTCTCTCTCTCTCTCTCTCTCTCTCATTAGATATAATTTCAGTGATCTGATTTATCCTGTATTTACTATTGCCTCGGTTTTCATAGGCTTATACTTAGGTTTATTTCCATTCTTTTATGCATTGAAATTGAAGAAACACCTAGTCTCTCTCTCTCTCTCTCTCTCTCTCTCTCTCTCTCTCTCTCTCTCTCATTAGATACAATTTCAGTGATCTGATTTATCCTATATTTACTATTGCCCTGGTTTTTCCCAGGCCTGTACTTAGGTTTATTTCCATTGTTTTATGCATTGAAATTGAAGAAACACCTACTCTCTCTCTCTCTCTCTCTCTCTCTCTCTCTCTCTCTCTCTCTCTCTCTCTCTCTCTCTCTCTCTCTCTCTCTCATTATTCGTGATAACGAAGGCAGCTCTCCGATTGTACCTTGCAATCAGGATGGAGTGGTGTATCCTGCCGCCTTTTGCTGAAGATGAAATGTAAACAGAGAGAGAGAGAGAGAGAGAGAGAGAGAGAGAGAGAGAGAGAGAGAGAGAGAGAGAGAGAGAGAGGAGAGTCCATTTCAATATAACAACTTGCACGGGGTGCTATAACGTATATGAAAAACCCAGGGTGTCAAAATTCATCTTTCCACCCCACTGCCTCAGGAATATGAAAGCTGAAAAGCAAATAGATAAAAGAAAAAAAAACAATAGAAGACCGTTTTGCGACAGGGATACAATTCCCAAAACGTGAACTGAATGGTTCGTTCTAGTTCAAAACCTTTTTATTTTATTTTATTTTAATGATTTATTGTTCACAGTTTTCTTCAGAGGGTCCTATTTTAACTTTGGCTTTAATTTAGAGAAATCGACAGACATAAATTTTGAAAGTCCTAGGTCAAGGTCAAGGTCGAGCAAAAGGTCGACAGAAGTAACCCTAAGGCAAGATGATTTCGAAAAATAGGCTGCGGTGGCGGAGTTCTGCACTCTCAGAGTACTTTTTTACTTATTATTGTTATCATTATTATTACTGTACGCAACCCGTCAAAAATGACGGCTAAATATTTAGATATGCACACATCCTCTCACCATGGTATGACAACTCCCTCCCTCCCTATCCAAGGAACGGGGAGAGACCAAGTAATTATACGTCTGGCAATGCCACTGAGCGTGTCCAGATTGTTTGCTCTTAATGGAGATATAAAGATTGGGGAAAACTGAGGTTAAAGAATTTGGAAAATGTTCCTTTTAAGAAGAGCCCAAGGGAACAGAAAGTATTCTTTATTTTTGTTTACAGTACGCCGTACAAACTATTCTTAGACCTTGAGGTGGAATATCTGTAAAGGATAAGATTTAAAAAAAAAAAAAAAAAAAAAAAAAAAAAAAAAAAAAAAAAAAAAAAAAAATCCAAATTTTTAATATCCTGGAGGGACACTCATCAACATGAATATTGTAATACATGAGGTATAATTACAGCCCATTTAAGGTAATGCCTTGTAATAGACTGTAACTAGCCTCTGCGTCGAAACGCAATAATTGTATACCTTTTAAGAAGAGAATGATAAATGAAACCTTTGCTGTCAACCATTCAGACCAACAGCTAATAATAATAATAATAATAATAATAGCATCATGATAATGAAAATTATAATAGTGTTTGTAAATACGAATAATGATAATAATAGATATTTCTAGTAAATAATTTAAGAGGAGCGAAATTTATTCATTAACACATGGCGTGTGCAAATAACGATAGAATAAAATATGTAATTGCAATAGAAAGAAATTTCAGCCTATTCCAAGTAGCATTTGCACAAGTTTCAGCCAACTCCAAGTAGCATTCGTATAAGTTTCAGCCAATTTCAAATAGCATTTGCACAAGTATCAGCCAACTCCAAGTAGCATTCGTATAAGTTTCAGCCAATTTCAAATAGCATTTGCACAAGTATCAGCCAACTCCAAGTAGCATTCGTATAAGTTTCAGCCAATTTCAAATAGCATTTGCACAAGTATCAGCCAACTCCAAGTAGCATTCGTATAAGTTTCAGCCAATTTCAAATAGCATTTGCTCAAGTTTCAGCCAACTCCAAGTAGCATTCGTACAAGTTTCAGCCAATTTCAAATAGCATTAGCACAAGTTTCAGCTAATTTCAAGTAGCATTTGCACAAGTTTCAGCCAACTCCAAGTAGCATTCGTATAAGTTTCAGCCAATTTCAAATAGCATTTGCACAAGTATCAGCCAACTCCAAGTAGCATTCGTATAAGTTTCAGCCAATTTCAAATAGCATTTGCACAAGTATCAGCCAACTCCAAGTAGCATTCGTATAAGTTTCAGCCAATTTCAAATAGCATTTGCTCAAGTTTCAGCCAACTCCAAGTAGCATTCGTACAAGTTTCAGCCAATTTCAAATAGCATTTGCACAAGTATCAGCCAACTCCAAGTAGCATTCGTATAAGTTTCAGCCAATTTCAAATAGCATTTGCACAAGTATCAGCCAACTCCAAGTAGCATTCGTATAAGTTTCAGCCAATTTCAAATAGCATTTGCTCAAGTTTCAGCCAACTCCAAGTAGCATTCGTACAAGTTTCAGCCAATTTCAAATAGCATTAGCACAAGTTTCAGCTAATTTCAAGTAGCATTTGCACAAGTTTCAGCCAACTCCAAGTAGCATTCGTATAAGTTTCAGCCAATTTCAAATAGCATTTGCACAAGTATCAGCCAACTCCAAGTAGCATTCGTATAAGTTTCAGCCAATTTCAAATAGCATTTGCACAAGTTTCAGCCAACTCCAAGTAGCATTCGTACAAGTTTCAGCCAATTTCAAATAGCATTTGCACAAGTATCAGCCAACTCCAAGTAGCATTCGTATAAGTTTCAGCCAATTTCAAATAGCATTTGCACAAGTATCAGCCAACTCCAAGTAGCATTCGTATAAGTTTCAGCCAATTTCAAATAGCATTTGCACAAGTATCAGCCAACTCCAAGTAGCATTCGTATAAGTTTCAGCCAATTTCAAATAGCATTTGCTCAAGTTTCAGCCAACTCCAAGTAGCATTCGTATAAGTTTCAGCCAATTTCAAATAGCATTTGCACAAGTATCAGCCAACTCCAAGTAGCATTCGTATAAGTTTCAGCCAATTTCAAATAGCATTTGCTCAAGTTTCAGCCAACTCCAAGTAGCATTCGTATAAGTTTCAGCCAATTTCAAATAGCATTTGCTCAAGTTTCAGCCAACTCCAAGTAGCATTCGTACAAGTTTCAGCCAATTTCAAATAGCATTAGCACAAGTTTCAGCTAATTTCAAGTAGCATTTGCACAAGTTTCAGCCAACTCCAAGTAGCATTCGTATAAGTTTCAGCCAATTTCAAATAGCATTTGCACAAGTATCAGCCAACTCCAAGTAGCATTCGTATAAGTTTCAGCCAATTTCAAATAGCATTTGCTCAAGTTTCAGCCAACTCCAAGTAGCATTCGTATAAGTTTCAGCCAATTTCAAATAGCATTTGCTCAAGTTTCAGCCAACTCCAAGTAGCATTCGTACAAGTTTCAGCCAATTTCAAATAGCATTAGCACAAGTTTCAGCTAATTTCAAGTAGCATTTGCACAAGTTTCAGCCAACTCCAAGTAGCATTCGTATAAGTTTCAGCCAATTTCGAATAGCATTTGCACAAGTATCAGCCAACTCTAAGTAGCATTCGTATAAGTTTCAGCCAATTTCAAATAGCATTTGCTCAAGTTTCAGCCAACTCCAAGTAGCATTCGTACAAGTTTCAGCCAATTTCAAATAGCATTAGCACAAGTTTCAGCTAATTTCAAGTAGCATTTGCACAACTTTCAGCCAAATCCAAATATTGACCGGGTGAATAATGTGAATAATTTGGTTCTATATTTATAAATACATCAACGTTTTATCCGTGAGAATATCTATATTTATAAATATATCAACATTCGACTTTAGAGATATTTTTCATTCATTACATCTGTCAAAGTTTCAAACGTTGATGTGTTTCTAAAATCATACTCCGAATGTAAACCTCTAGAGTACTGGGCGAGCCTCACCCACGTCGTCGTCCAATCCCGATTCCAGGAGGTCGTCGCCCATTCCAGATTCCAGGAGGGAACATCACGCTCTCCATGAAAAAAACCTCTGGAAAACCACAACTGCGCCTTTGGGCACCTCGACTCGGGGTCCCAGCACGCTTGAGCTCTTCATTTCCCTCGTCAAAAAAAAAGATGTTCCTCTGCAAACTAGATGCGAATGTTGATTTACACAAATGCAGAACGAAGTAGGAATAGGAAAGGAGAAGAGAGGGAGGAGGAGGAGTAGGAGGAGGAAGAGGAGACAGCAAGGGAGAAGAGGAGAGAGGAGAGAGTATTTTTTCTGAGGGAGACATACGAGAGACCCCGGCCTTTGCATGTCGAGGAGTCGAGATGGAAAAAAGGTGGAAGAGGAACGGGGTTCGGCGTGGTTATGTTGCGAACACTTTTGTTTACTGATGGGGTTGTTGGGAGAGAGAGAGAGAGAGAGAGAGAGAGAGAGAGAGAGAGAGAGAGAGAGAGAGACTCATGCAGACGGGGA
>NC_090740.1:2504629-2514629 GCF_036898095.1 Palaemon carinicauda
AACAAATATTGTAAGAGAGAGAAAAATTAGCTGATAAGTGAGAGGGAGTGAGTGAAAATTAACAATTATGATGTGTGAAAGAGAGAGAGTGAGTGAAAGTTGACAAATATTGTGTCCCTTTTATGTGAGAGAGAGAGAGAGAGAGAGAGAGAGAGAGAGAGAGAGAGAGAGAGAGAGAGAGAGAGAGATAGAGAGTTAACGGATAAGGATTTCTTATTATGTGAAAGTTAACAAATTTGGTCCTCCTTTTATGTATGGTTAGAGAGAGAGAGAGAGAGAGAGAGAGAGAGAGAGGGGGGGGGGGGGCAACTTTTATTACATACCGTACATCATTTGTCTCTGCTTTATCATGCTGATCCCGGGCAAAACGTTAATGTATTGTGTTCTAAGTGATTAATAGGCGTTTGCCCGAAATATCGTTGGACGGTCTCGCCCTGCCAGGAAGTGTTTCAGAAAAAACTTACTCAAGTTTTCATAAGACTTTGCTGAACTTAGATAGAAGTGTGTTTATACTCGTTTTCATTTCCGGAAGTCCAAAGTATCTAAGAGAGTCGGTACATATTTTGTAACTACAAAATATAATAGATAGAGGAGCGTGACTGATTAAAGGACTTCCCACCCGAAAAAAAATTATTTCTTAATTACTAATTTTGTAACTTAAATTACAAAACATAACAAACAGAGGAGCAAGACTGGTAAAGGTGTCTCATCCCGAGATATTATCACTTAATTACTAATTGATTTACACTGGTTATTAAATTAAGAATCGTGTTTAAATTATGTACATTAACCCATCAAGTTACGGACCCGGGCGTCCAAAATATCTAAGAGAATTGCTACATATTGTGCAGCCAACAAATCGTATTGACATGAGGATATTTAAAGATGGTTTCTAATTATTGGAACCATGATATAATGTCTACTGTAGGTAGAGCTTTCAAATATGTTCCCACTAGAAATCCGAAAGACTGAAGATATGAAGTCTTTCAAGAGGAAACTGGAGACTTTTGTTTTCTAAGTACTTCGATAATGTGGATTTCCTAATAAACGAGCAATATGCGTTGTGAAATGCTGAATCCCTTGGAATGTATACGATAAAATGCCTGTATAGGGTTTAAAGGCCGCTCATAAATGGCAGAGGCAAGGGACAGTGACATTGCCCTATCAAGCAGGGCAATGCCCTAGAGACTGACTTTATATACATATGATCAACGCCCAAACCACCTCTCCACTGAAGCTAGGACCAAGGAGGGGCAGGCAATGGCTACTGATCACTCAGCAGATAGACCTTCAGGCTCGCCCAAACCTTCCATCCTTAGCTTACGAGGATGGTGATGTTGCAGCGACTAAACTAACTATAGTCCATTTCTTTTAGCGATGCATATTTGCACCGACCCGCAGCGGTGCCCTTTTAGCTCGGAAAAGTTTCGTGATCGCTGATTGGTTGGAATTATCTCGTCCAACCAATCAGCGATCCGGAAACTTTTCCGAGCTAAAAGGGCACCGCTGCGAGTCGGTGCAAATATGCATCGCTAAAAGAAATGTACTATAGTAGCGTGATTCGAACCCCAATCTGGCGATCCACCAGTCAGGGATGTTACCACATCGGCCACCGCAGCTGTAGAGAGTAGGGTTCCCCTGCAGTATAGGACCAGAAAAGCAGCTCGTAAAGTAAAGAAACAAAAGAACGTACAGAGAGACATAAATATAAGAGCAACGCCTCGTTATAGAGGATTGATCTGAGGTCATTGCCATGCTTTGCTGAGTATTGAACGTTATGTAAAGAACTAGGAGTTGGCCAGGCACGTTCAAGCAATGCAAGTGATTCACTTGAAGAATGTAAATTATAAATAATAGTTAATTGTTTTTGAAAATTGATAGCTTTAACTAATAATTGTTTTTGAAAATTGATAGTCTTAACTATTAATTGTATTTGAAAATTGATAGTCTTAACTATTAATTGTTTTTGAAAATTGATAGTCTTAACTATTAATTGTTTTTGAAAATTGATAGTCTTAACTATTAATTGTTATTGAAAATTGATAGTCTTAACTATTAATTGTTTTTGAAAATTGATAGTCTTAACTATTAATTGTTTTTGAAAATTGATAGTCTTAACTATTAATTGTTTTTGAAAATTGATAGTCTTAACTATTAATTGTTTTTGAAAATGGATAGTCTTAACTATTAATTGTTTTTGAAAATTGATAGTCTTAACTATTAATTGTTTTTGAAAATTGATAGTCTTAACTATTATTTTTTTTTGAAAATTGATAGTCTTAACTATTAATTGTTATTGAAAATTGATAGTCTTAACTATTAATTGTTTTTGAAAATTGATAGTCTTAACTATTAATTGTTTTTGAAAATTGATAGTCTTAACTAAAGCGAATTACTTATTGGCAGGCAGTCAGTTTAAAGAAGATTAGACTGTCTGTCAGTTAGAATTTTTTTTTTAAGACTTAACCAAGAAATATAAACTATAAAAAATGTGTTAATTGTTGGTGAAAATTGACTTAACTAAAGCGAATTAGTCATTGATATTCTGTTAGATTGAAGCAAGTGATTCACTGGAAGAATGTAAATTATAAATAATAGTTGATTGTTTGTGAAAATTGACTTAACTAAAGGGATTTGGTTATTGATACTTAGTCAGATTAAGGTAGATTAGACAAAACTGACCTGACTAAAGCGAATTAGTTATTGAGTGTCAGTCAGATTAAGGCAGATTAAACTGTCTGTCAGTTAGAAAAAAAAAATTAATTTTTAAGACTTAACAGAAGAATGTAAATTATAGTTTATAGTTTGTGAAATATGATAGTCTTAAATAGAGAGAATTATTTATACACAGTCAGATTAAAGCAGGTTTAACTTTTGACTGTCAGGGAAAAAAAGTAATTTTTAAGACTTGACAGAAGAATGTAAAGTATAGTTTATAGTTTGTGAAATCTGATAGTCTTAGAGAGAATTAGTTATACACAGTCAGATTAAAGCAGGTTAAACTGTCTGTCAGTTAGGAAAAAAAAATAATTTTTAAGACTTAGCAGAAGATTGTAAATTATAGTTTATAGTTTGTGAAATCTGATAGTCTTAAATAGAGAGAATTAGTTATACACAGTCAGTCAGATTAAACTTTTGACTGTTAGGGGAAAAAATAATTTTTAAGACTTGACAGAAGAATGTAAACTATATTTTATAGTTTGTGAAATCTGATAGTCTTAACTAAAGCGAATTATTTATTGACATTGTCAGATTAAAACATTAGACATTTGATTGTTAGAAAAAAATTAAGACTTAACATTACAGTTACATAGTTGATCCATTGAGAATGATTTATGTATAAAGGCTGTCAGTAGCTGAGTAAATTGATGTGTAAAGAAATAGTTACCCAAACAACAAAATGGTATATTACTCCCTTGTACTTTTTTTACCTTAGAATAAGACATAAAGGCAAAAACATGCATTGTTCTTATATTTATCGACACCACGTCATTTTCACACAAAGGGGTCTTTTTGTTCATTTAAGTCACTAAAGGAACTAGGAAAAAAAATGCGTTTTATTTAAAAAAAAAAACAACATATTTACTTTAAAAAGTTCTTCCTACTTTTAAAAAAATACCTCCCACTTACTTTAAATATATTCCTACTTTGAAAAATATTTCCTACTTCTTTATAAAAAAAATCTACTCTAAGAAAAATACATCCTACTTCAAAAGAAATTCTACTTGAAAAATGCCTTTAACTAACTTTAAAAAATACTTCCTAATTGCTTAAGAAATATGTCCTACTTACTTTAAAAATTTTCCCTACTTTAGAAAATACTTAGTACTTGAAAAAGGCTTCCTACTTGTTTAGAGAGATACTTCATATTTGATTAAAAACATTTTCATTTTTAAAAAATAATTCCTCTTTGCTTTGAAAAATACTCCCTCTTTGCTTGAAAAATACATTTCCTACTTTAAAAAATACTTCCTCTTTGCTTGAAAAATACATTTCCTACTTTAAAAAATACTTCCTCTTTGCTTGAAAAATACATTTCCTATTTGCTTTGAAAAATACTTCCTCTTTGCTTGAAAAAATACATTTCCTACTTTAAAAAATACTTCCCACGGACTTTAAAAAATGTTTCCTTCTTTAAAAAACATTACTTCCTACTAGAAATATTCCTTCTACTTCAAAAATTTTCACTAAAGTAAATAATTCCTACTTACTCTTCCACATAAAAGCTGAAAATACAAAGAGCAGTTGCTTCTACCTTACAGCTCTTAAGCGCGCGCGCGCACACACACACACACACACACACACACACACACACACACACACACACACACACACTGACAGTGGGCCTAAAAGCAAGGCATCAAATCAGATTCTGTCTGTCCGCACTACGACATAAGGAATTTTTTTGTTTTATTATTTGTTTTACCCGGATACGGGAAAAGGGGGTGGGAGGGGGGGGGGTATGAGCGGCTTTAATGCACTATTGTCTTTAATGTTTCCTTATGCAAAATGTCTCTGGTATACTGTATTCCAAAGGTATTTTTTTACCTACTGAAGGATTTTCACTTCAATTCCTTCTATCATTTTTTTTTCTAACTTTTATATTATTTTTTTTTTTTATCTAAGTATGAAGCTTGTTTTTTTATTTTTTGTGGGGGGGGGGGTAAGGGCCCCGTTGACTATTTTTATATTTACTATTTTATTGTTATTGTTGTTGTATTTTGAAATATTATTATTATTATTATTATTATTATTATTATTATTATTATTATTGAAACATGCCTGAGAGAGGGTGTACTACCGAAGTATTATTATTACTAAGTAATAACAACAACAATAATAATAATAATAATAATAATAATAATAATAATAATAATAATAAAAAAAAAGCTAAGCTACAACAATGGTTGAAAAAACAGATTGCTACAAGCCCAAGGGAAACAGGTAAAGCAGCTCAGTGAGGAAAGGAAATAAGGAAATAGCATAAAACGAGACATTATTATTATTATTATTACTACTACTACTACTACTACTACTACTACTACTACTACTACTACTACTACTACTACGACTATCTAATCTACAACCCTAGTTGGGAAAACAAGAGGCTATAAACCCAAGAGCTCCAACAAGGAAAAAATAATGGAATTAAGGAAATAAGCGATATAAGAAGTAATGAACAATTAGAATAGAATATTTTAAAAACATTAACAACATTAAAACAGATATTTCATATATAAACTATAAAACGACTTATGTCAACCTATTCAACAAAAAGTTCGAACGACTCAAGTCCCACCTATATCCACAATCTTGTCACATCTGGAATACTTGGAATTATTCTCCTATCGACTTGGAATCATTCTCCTATCGACTTGGAATTATTCTCCTATCGACTTGGAATTATTCTCCTATCGACTTGGAATTATTATCCTATCGACTTGGAATTATTCTCCTATCGACTTGGAATTATTATCCTATCGACTTGGAATTATTCTCCTATCGACTTGGAATTATTATCCTATCGACTTGGAATTATTATCCTATCGACTTGGAATCATTCTCCTATCGACTTGGAATTATTCTCCTATCGACTTGGAATTATTCTCCTATCGACTTGGAATTATTCTCCTATCGACTTGGAATCATTCTCCTATCGACTTGGAATTATTCTCCTATCGACTTGGAATTATTATCCTATCGACTTGGAATTATTCTCCTATCGACTTGGAATCATTCTCCTATCGACTTGGAATTATTCTCCTATCGACTTGGAATCATTCTCCTATCGACTTGGAATTATTATCCTATCGACTTGGAATTATTCTCCTATCGACTTGGAATTATTATCCTATCGACTTGGAATTATTCTCCTATCGACTTGGAATTATTATCCTATCGACTTGGAATTATTATCCTATCGACTTGGAATTATTATCCTATCGACTTGGAATTATTCTCCTATCGACTTGGAATTATTATCCTATCGACTTGGAATTATTCTCCTATCGACTTGGAATTATTCTCCTATCGACTTGGAATTATTATCCTATCGACTTGGAATTATTATCCTATCGACTTGGAATTATTCTCCTATCGACTTGGAATTATTATCCTATCGACTTGGAATTATTCTCCTATCGACTTGGAATTATTATCCTATCGACTTGGAATTATTCTCCTATCGACTTGGAATTATTATCCTATCGACTTGGAATTATTATCCTATCGACTTGGAATTATTCTCCTATCGACTTGGAATTATTATCCTATCGACTTGGAATTATTCTCCTATCGACTTGGAATTATTCTCCTATCGACTTGGAATTATTCTCCTATCGACTTGGAATTATTCTCCTATCGACTTGGAATTATTATCCTATCGACTTGGAATTATTATCCACCGCCTCGAGTGAAATTAGGGCATCAAGTTTCCTTTTGCCGTAATCATCTAATAAAAGAAACCATGTTTCCACAAGGCTATGAAATTCCCACAAAGAGAAAAAAAAAAAGTGGCATTAAAAAAAGGGGAAAATTCCACTATCTTGTCACATCTGGAATACCGCGAAGTATCGACTTGGAATTTATTATCCTCCGCCTGGAGTGAAATTAGGGCATCAAATTCCCTTTTGCCGTAATCATCTAATAAAAGAAACATGTTTCCACAAGGCTCTGAAATTCCCTCAAAGAGAAAAAAAAAAGTGGCATTAAAAAAAAGGGGACAATTCCACTATCTTGTCACATCTGGAATACCGCGAAGTATCGACTTAGAATTATTATCCAACGCCTCGAGTGAAATTAGGGCATCAAATTCCCTTTTGCCGTAATCATCTAATAAAAGAAACATGTTTTCACAACGCTCTGAAATTCCCACAAAGAGAAAAAAAAGTGGCATTAAAAAAAGGGTAAATTCCACTATCTTGTCACATCTGGAATACCGCGAAGTATCGACTTGGAATTATTATCCTCCGCCTCGAGTGAAATTAGGGCATCAAGTTCCCTTTTGCCGTAATCATCTAATAAAAGAAACATGTTTCCACAACGCTCTGAAATTCCACAAAGAGAAAAAAAAAAGTGGCATTAAAAAAAGGGTGAAATGGCGTCCAGACACGGAAAGCCATTATGGGTGGAAATGATTGCACTAAGAGTTATCATGCTGCAGTCCAGGCAGGATTTCTTTCCAGGCTCCCGTCGCTGGAATTCTTATAATGCGTAGAGGAGTAAAGTAGGATTTGGTGAATGTTTTAAGCTAATGAAGGATCAAGGGTTATTAAAGTAACTTTTAAAATGGAATGTTTTAAACTAATGAAGGAATAAGGTTTATTAAAGTATTTTAAACTAATGAAGGAATAATGTTTAATAAAGTATTTTAAACTAATAAAAGCAAAAGGTTTATATATTTTAAAATATTGACGTTAAAACGTTTATTAACGTATTTTAAACTAATAAAGGAAAAATGTTTATTAAAGTTTTTTAAACGATTGAAGGAAAAAGGCTAAGTATTTTAACTAATGAAGGAACAGGGTTTATTAAAGTATTTTAATCTAATAAAGAAACAAGGTTTATTAAACTATTTTAAACTAATGAAGGAACAAGGATTATTAAAATGAATTTTAAAACAAAATATTACTAATGAAGAAGCAAGGTTTATTAATATAAATTTTAAGAAAATTGAAATAGAATATTTTAAATAATGAACGCTTTTACAAAAAACCGTAATTTTGATTGAGAATTCTCCGTAAAAATATACTGTTCACAGCCGTATTTCAATAAAATACAGGCGACCGTAATTTTACCTTACCTTGTTAATATCTTTTACGGTTTGGTTACCGTAATATCAGTCTTTTACGTCAATGTAACTGTTTTTAAGACGGTAAAAATCCAGGAATAAATGTCGCCAGGCTTTTAATGTTTCTTAATGCAAATTTTTAACAGTGTAAGACTTATGCTGTAGTCCGTCGTAGAAATTAATGGGGAAACTTGAATAAGAAAATATGTACCCAAATGGGCCTAGTTTTTTCGTATTAATGTTCTCACATTATATATATGTATATATATATACATATAGGCCTATAATATATATATATATATATATATATATATATATATATATATATACACACACACATACACACATATATATATATAATATATATATATATATATATATATATATATATATATATATATATATATATATATATATATATATATATGTATGTATATATATATGTATATGTGTGTGTGCGTGTGTATAAAATATGCCATTAAGATGAACAGTTTATAATGTTTTTTTTTTTAATGTTACAAAGGAAATAACCTACAATTCATAATAAGTTACAAAGAAAATAATAGGAAAATAATAATAATAATAATAATAATAATAATAATAATAATAAAGTGTAGCCGAATGTAAAGAGAATAAGCCAAGTTGTTTGTATGCATCCGGGACCTCAGGAAATGCATCTGACAGGACGAGCCTGCTGGAGATGATGGTTGTGATGTGGTGTAGACCGCTGGGGGGGGGGGGGGGGGGTGTAAGAGCAGGTCGTGAGGCCTGCAGATGTGCAGGTTAGGACACCAGGTAGAGAGAGGACAGGAATAGGTACGGATTATGCAAGGAGAAGATAAAAGAAAGATGTGGGAGGATTAATGTATAAAAGAAGAGGAATATTTTTCTAGTTCTTGTGTTATTATTATTATTATTATTATTATTATTATTATTATCCTAGCTACAACCCTAGTTGGAAAAGCAAGATGCTATAAGCCCAGGGGCTCCAACAGGGAAAAATAGCCAAGTGAGGAAAGGAAATAAGGAAATGAATAAATGAGAACAACAATAAATCATACTTAAAAAAAGTAACAACGTCAAAACAGACATGTCATATATAAACTATTAACAACGTCAAAAACAGATATGGGAAAGAAGGATGCTATAAGCCCAATGGCTCCGATAGGGAAAAATAGCTCAGTGAGGAAAGGAAATAAGGAAACTGATAGAATAGTGTGCTTGAGTGCACCCTCAAGCAAGAGAATTCTAACCAAGACAGTTGAAGACCATGGTACAGAGGCTATGACACTATCCAAGACTAGAGAACAATGGTTCGAGAAAACTGATAGAATAGTGTGCTTTAGTGAGCCCTCAAGCAAGAGAACTCTATCCCAAAACAGTTGAAGACCATGGTACAGAGGCTATGACACTACCCAAGACTAGAAAACAATGGTTTGGGGAAACTGATAGATTATTGTCCCTGAGTGTACCCCCTCTAAGCAAGAGAACTCTACCCCAAGACAGTTGAAGACCTTGGTACAGAGGCTATGGCACTACCAAGACTAGAGAACAATGGTTTAAAAAATGGATAGATTATTGTCCCTGAGTGTACTCTAAAGCAAGAGAACTCTAACGAAGACAGTTGACGACCATGATACAGAGGTTATGGCCACTATCCAAGACTAGAGACAATGGTTCGAGAAAACGTGATAGAATAGTGTGCTTGAGTGAGCCCTCAAGCAGGAGAACTCTACCCAAGACAGTGGAAGACCATGGTACAGAGGCCTATGACACTACCGAAGACTAGAAAACAATGGTTTGGGGAAACTGATAGAATATTGTCCCTGAGTGTACCCCCTCAAGCAAGAGAACACTTCCTAAGACAGTTGAAGACCATGGTACAGAGGCTATGGCACTACCCAAGACTAGAGAACAATGGTTTGAGAAATTGGATTGAATATAGTGCCTGAGTGTACTCTAAAGCAAGAGAACTCTAACGAAGGCAGTTGACGACCATGGTACAGAGGCTATGGCACTACCCAAGACTAGAGAACAATGGTTTGAGAAACTTATAGAATATTGTCCCTGAGTGTACCCTCAAGCAAGAGAACACCTCCTAAGGCAGTTGACGACCATAGTACAGAGGCTATGGCACTATCCAAGACTAGAGAACAATGGTTTGAGAAAACTGATAGAATATTTTCCCTGAGTGTACCCTCAAGCAAGAGA
>NC_090740.1:2522129-2529629 GCF_036898095.1 Palaemon carinicauda
GAAGAATGATGAGGCGGTAAAATGGTGCAAGGCTGGAATGCTCTCTGTTGAAAAATGGGGCCACGATGGTGATAGTGGTGGTGATGGTGAGGAACGAGGATGATTTGCCCGCATAACAGGTTGTGATTATGTTATAGGTATTGATTGTGTGAATGTACTTTTTGATGGGTCGTATAAGGAACCTTTTTGTTGTTATATTTTTAAATTATGTAATTTTTCACTTGTACATAGCTCGTATTAGGAACAATTTTTGGTTGTAAGTTTAAATTATGTAATTTTTCACTTATAAATAGCTCGTATCAGGAACAATTTTTGGTTATAAGTTTAAATTATGAAATTTTTCACTTATAAATAGCTCGTATCAGGAACAATTTTTGGTTATAAGTTTAAATCATGTAATTTTTCACGTATAAATAGCTCGTATAAGGAACAATTTTTGGTTATAAGTTTAAATCATGTAATTTTTCACTTATAAATAGCTCGTATAAGGAACAATTTTTGGTTATAAGTTTAAATCATGTAATTTTTCACGTATAAATAGCTCGTATAAGGAACAATTTTTGGTTATAAGTTTAAATCATGTAATTTTTCACTTATAAATAGCTCGTATAAGGAACAATTTTGGTTATAAGTTTAAATCATGTAATTTTTCACTTATAAATAGCTCGTATCAGGAAAAATTTTTGGTTATCAGTTTAAATCATGTAATTTTCACTTATAAATAGCTCGTATAAGGAAAAATTTTTGGTTATTAGTTTAAATTATGTAATTTTTCACTTATAAATAGTTCGTATAAGGAACAATTTTTGGTTATAAGTTTAAATCATGTCATTTTTCACTTATAAATAGCTCGTATCAGGAAAAAATTTGGTTATAATTTTAAATTATGAAATTTTTCACTTATAAATAGCTCGTATCAAGTAGAATTTTGTTTATAAAGTTTAAAATATGTAATTTTTCACTTATTGTATCAGGAACAATTTTTGGTTATAAGTTTAAATCATGTCATTTTTCACTTATAAATAGCTCGTATCAGGAACAATTTTGGTTACAAGTTTAAATCATGTAATTTTTCACTTATAAATAACTCGTATCAAGAACAATTTGCTATTATAGGTTTAGATTATGTAACTGCACTTGTAAATGGGACGTATGAAAGGAACAATTAGCAGTAGAAAGGTTATTTTTAGTAATAATGTGCATATTTTCGACTGGAACAAGCCGCCATGATGGAGATCAAGTATCTGTTGATAAGCAAACTTTGGAAAATGTATTATGTTGTTGTTGTTGCAACTTCGATATGCAAATCTTGATTTTGGATAGAAATTTGGCTATGTTATACATAGATAAAAAACAGATGAAATAAAGATTATTAAGAGTAACCTACAGTGTCATTAAACTGACGTAAAGGGACTTTGATTAAAATTATTTTGTTGTTGGATATGCAAATCTAGATACTGTATAGAAATTTGGCTGCATATTATAGAGAAAAACAAACATGAAATAAAGGTTATTAAGAGTAACCTACTGTACAGTGTCATTAAACTAACGTAAATGACCTTCCACAAAATTTGCAAAATACTATACTATACCGAGGTTGCGTCCCTTTGCCTAATTATAGGGGGTGGAACATAACCTCTGTACCATGGTCTTCCACTGTCTTGGGTTAGAGTTCTCTTGCTTGAGGGTACACTCGGGCACACTATTCTGTCTTATTTCTCTTCCTCTTGTTTTGTTAAAGTTTTTATAGTTTATATAGGATATATTTATTTTAATGTTGTTACTGTTCCTATAATATTGTATTTTTCCTTGTTTTCTTTCCTCTCTGGGCTGTTTTCCCTCTTGGGTAGTGCCATAGCCTCTGTACCATGGTCTTCTACTGTCTTGGGTTAGAGTTCTCTTGCTTTAGGGTATACTCGAGCACAGTATTCGGTCTTATTTCTCTTCCTTTTGTTTTGTTGAAATTTTTTTTTTTAGTTTATATAGGAGATATTTATTTAATCTGGTTGCTCTTAAATTATTTTATTTTTCTTCGTTTCCTTTCCTCACTGAGCTATTTTCCCTGTTGGAGCCCTGTGGGTTTATAGCATCCTTCTTTTCCAACTAGGGTTGTAGCTCAGGAAATAATAATAATGATAACTATAGTCAATTTTTTTTAGCGCTGCAGATTTGCACCGACTCGCAGCGGTGCCCTTTTAGCTCGGAAAATTTTCCTGATCGCTGATTGGTTAGAATTATCTCGTCCAACCAATCAGCGATCCGGAAACTTTTCCGAGCTAAAAGGGCACCGCTGCGAGTCGGTGCAAATATGCAGCGCTAAAAGAAATGGACTATAGGAGTGAGGAGCAGAAAAGTATGTAAGGTGTCATTTTCTTCTTATTGATTAGGCAGGTAAATCATTATAAAGGAATAGTAGTGCAACATGAAATAACTTATGCATAGGATAACGGTACCAGTTTAAACCAGTTTAGTCCTCTTTAGAGAAACCTATTATGTAGTCAGTCGAATCATTACTTAAAGTGGGGTTTATTATTATAGTGTATGCCACCCGACAAAAATTACTGCTAGATATTTAGCTAGATATGCACACACACAGATTCAACCCTTTCCCTGGCGCCTCCCAATTTCCAAACTACAATCATTCTTATCAGGGTATGACTACTCCCTCTCCCCCCCTATCCGAGGGACAGGAGAGACTAGTAGTTATATGGCTTGTCGATAAATATGGCCGAGGATATACTGTGTGTATATATATATATATATATATATATATGAGAGAGAGAGAGAGAGAGAGAGAGAGAGAGAGAGAGAGCATATAATAGTAAGTAGTTTCTCCCAATAAGGGTGGCTCCTGGAAAAGAATAAAATAATCACTGCCTCATTAATCCTTCTAAAAGCTGAATGAAGAGTAAATTTATTTACATAATTTGCACGTAAACACACACACACACACACACATATATATATATATATATATGTGTGTGTGTGTGTGTGTACATATACACAAGTATCACAGGAGAGAACAACTGAGAGAAATACACAGGGCGCCTTCCTTGGGACACCATCAGAGAGTGCCGTGAGTGTCCTTAAGCTATCTCGTCTTGCCAGAGTCCTACACCTCCTCCTCTTGGCCTTCCGCTCCATTAAAGAGGCCAGGCTGTGCTGTGCTGTGTACAGTGTCCCTTTGGCCAGGAGATGACAACGATGAAACAAGGGTTAAGGCTTTTTCTCAAAATGAGAGAGAGAGAGAGAGAGAGAGAGAGAGAGAGATTTGTGTGCTAATGTGAGACAAATGACGTTTACATTTAGAAATGTTTGTGTGTGTGTGAGAGAGAGAGAGAGAGAGAGAGAGAGAGATTTGTGTGCTAATGTGAAAGACAAATGACGTTTACATTTAGAAATGAGAGAGAGAGAGAGAGAGAGAGAGAGAGAGAGAGTATAGGGCTGTGATAGGTTTGTGAAAGAGAAATGACGTTAACCTTTAGAAATGTTTTGTGTGAGAGAGAGAGAGAGAGAGAGAGAGAGAGAGAGAGAATTCTTGAATATTTTCCATGAAGTGTTTTTGGGCGAATTTCAGACAACGTTATTTATAACTTAATGCCCTGAAAACAAGAGTAATTTTCACGAGCAGCCTTGTACTTGCCCCGTAATTGTGTGATAGCCGCATAACGTTGCAAATAAATAGGCGTAATTACCTGTAATTTCCGAATAATGACTTTTCGAAGCTGTCGTTCAAATTTATGATTATGCGATATGCAGTTCATATAAGTTCTCTATTCACAAAGGGGGAGGGGAGGGGCTAATTAAATTAATCTGTCTGTCTGTCTGTGTGTGATTTTAGTCAAGGTCAGTCACCTCTCGTCATGACCCGAGGTCATCCAAGGTACGTAGCTTTCAAGCGATGCCAGAAAACCTCAAATCAATCAATCAATCATTCAAACGAACTTGTGCAAAGAAAGACCTTCTTATATAGCTGTTCTTGTCGGAAGATAGGTCTCTCTCTTCTCTCTCTCTCTCTCTCTCTCTCTCTTTCTCTCTCTCTCTCTCTCTCTGGTGCAAAGAAAGACAATGTTACATAGCTGTCCTTGTTGGGAGATAGGTCTCTCTCTCTCTCCTCTCTCTCTCTCTCTCTGGTACAAAGAAAGACAATCTTACTTAGCTGTCCTTGTCGGGAGATAGGTCTCTCTCTCTCTCTCTCTCTCTCTCTCTCTCTCTCTCTGGTAAAAAGAAAGACAATCTTACATAGCTGTCCTTGTCGAGAGATAGGTCTCTCTCTCTCTCTCTCTCTCTCTCTCTCTGGTAAGGCTCTCTCTCTGGTGCAAAGAAAGACAATCTTACATACCTGTCTTGTTGGGAGATAGGTCTCTCTCTCTCTCTCTCTCTCTCTCTCTCTCTCTTTCTTTTGTGTGTCAATGTGACTGTAATATAGAAAGTTTCTCTATGATCAGACTAGTTTTAACCTTATACACCTTATTGCGAAACTAAAACTTGATTGATGATGATAATGATGAATTTTCAATTTTTGTTTTAATCAAATTAAATAACAACAACAAAAACATCAATGATAATAATGATGATCTCTGCTTCTGTGGAGACTCCCATCCGAGGCAAAGAGGCTCTTAAAGAATTAGATCCGGCGCTTGACTCCTTAACTTGGTCCTCCAGTTGAGAGATGCCGCCTAAAAGGCCGCCCATTACCAGGTGGAATGGGCGGTGGATGACAGAGTAGGTGGGGTTTGTGAGGGGTGGCCGCCTAGAGGGTTTCCTGAATGGAGGACTGTAAATGGTAGGAAAGCAGGATATTAAGGGAAATTGTTGTCCCTTCTTTTGCTACATGTGAGGAAAATTGTCCTTTTTGGTGTCAGTAAACATTTTTATTGCTGTTGTTTATATTCAGGCTGGAAACCCCCCCCCCCTCCCCCGTTTCAACACCTTGAAGAAGGTCAAGGAAAAGGTTTACCCTCTAGAATAAGCCCATCAACTCTCTCTCTCTCTCTCTCTCTCTCTCTCTCTCTCTCTGGTGCAAAGAAAGACAATCTTACATAGCTGTCCTTGTTGGGAGATAGGTCTCTCTCTCTCTCTCTCTCTCTCTGGTGCAAAGAAAGACAATCTTACATAGGTGTCCTTGTCGGGAGATAGGGGGTCTCTCTCTCTCTCTCTCTCTCTCTCTCTCTCTCTCTCTGGTGCAAAGAAAGACAATCTTACATAGATGTCCTTGTTGGGAGATAGGTCTCTCTCTCTCTCTCTCTCTCTCTCTCTCGTATTGTGTCCTACTACTGTACCAATTACCCCTTGCCACACCCATTCAATGCCACGCCTAATATTAATGCTTGGAAACATCAATATGAGGACATTGCCATTCATAAACATTATAAGATCACTATCAAGCTAGATAAAGATTCCAAAAGATATAACATAAATATTTTATTGATTTCTTATATCTTAAAAATTACTTAACATATAGAATGTACTTCCGAAATAACCATATGAAACCTTCCCATATCCTTAGCATGATACTATTACAATACAGCCCAGGGAATGTACAGATGGATACAGGAATTGCTGGTACACCTCGCTCTGAAGTGCACCAAGCTACACTCTTACTGTGTGGCGAGTTCCTGTGTTTAGCCCCCGCCCACCACATCTGCCATATCTCCCCGCATTATCTGTTAGGTGTTTAGCCCCCGCCCACCACCTTGCCATATCTCATCACACTATCTGTTTAGTGTTTAGCCCCGCCCACCACCTTGCCATATGCCATATCTCTCTATTCTATCTGTTTGGTCTTTAGCTTCACCCACCACCTCTGCCATATCTCTCTACACTATGTTTGATTACTCTCCACGAAGTAATGGTGTGACATGATGCCCTTCTTTTGAGCGAGGGTGTGCCCGGAACTCCTACATCCAACTGTACATCTATACCTGTCTTTGGCTCAGTATTTCAAAAACATTTTTCTTTACAGTTGCATCAGTCAGTTAATTCTTAGGTCCCGCCTGACCCCGCTGTAATGAAGTCGTACAACTTTAATTTTCTTGAATAAAACTTGGAGAGTTTATCAAGCCTTAATATGTGAGATACGTTTGAAGTTGAACTGTAAACACCTTGATCACTATTGCAACACGTATGATCTTACAGGAAAAAATATAACTCTTTGATAATATGTTTTTCTATGTTTCTCGAGTCTGGAAAATAAAAAAAAAAAACTCCCTTGATCTTATTCGCACAAATAATCGTGACCGGCGGTATTTGATCTTCACTTGAATACGTGACGTTATGTTTTAATGTTTATCTAATTACTCTTTGGAATAACTCTCAGGTTATTTCACCTCTGGGCTGTTGTAATTTCGGTAATGTTTCTTAAATCATTTAGAAAAAATAGAACTGATTGGTAACAACTCTGCCTGGTGTTTGCCAGACGGGGGTTCGAGTCCTGCTCAAACTCGTTAGTGCCTTTAGTGTCTGCAACCTTACCATCCTTGTGAGCTAAGGTTGGGCGGTTTGGGGGAGTCTATAGGCCCATCTGTTGAGTCATCAGCAGCCATTGTCTGGCCCTCCATGGTCCTAGCTTGGGTGGAGAGGGGGCTTGGGCGCTGATCATATAATATGTGGTCAGTCTCTAGGGCATTGTTCTGCTTGCTAGGGCAATGTCACTTTCGCTTGCCTCTGCCATTCATGAGCGACCTTTAAACCTTTAAACTCATGATTTATTGCAAAAGTCTTGACAGGTCATTAATCCAAAAAATATTAGATTTAAAACCCAAATGTAGTCAATTCTTTTTAGTGAGGCAGATTTGCACCGACTGGTAGGGGTGCTGCCCCTTTAGCTCGGACAAGTTTTCTGCTCGCTGATGGGTTGGACTAGATAATTTTAACCAATCAGCTAACAGGAAACTTTTCGAGCTAAAAAGGCACCCCTGCGAGTCAGTGCAAATGCACCTCATTAAAAAAATGAGTTTAGTTACACGTGTTCATCTTTTACTTTGTGTCTTCCTGTTGCTCCACAACGCTGAATGGTCTCCCGGTCCCAGCGATGGACATATTGTCCAAATTCATATACCGTATGGCCTTGGAATCGTCCCTCCATGGCGATTTGCCGGACTGGGTTTCGAGTTCCGCTCAAGCTCGATAGTTTCTTGTAGTGTCTGGAACCTCACCATCCTTGTGAGCTAAGGATGGTTGTTTGTGGGAGCCTATAGGTTTATCTGCTGAGTCCTCAGTAACCATTGCCTGGCCCTCCTTGGTCCTATTTTGGGTGGAGAGGGATCTTGGGCGCTGATCATTTGTATATATGGTCAGTCTTTAGGGCAATGTCACTGTCCCTTACCTCTTGCCAATCATAGGCGGCCTTTAAAAATCTTAAAAACAATATATTGAAGTCTATCCTTGATCTGAATCCAGGCGATGCAAATGACAGCATTCAACCGCAAATATGGGTGCATATAGGGGTCTGATGCGAGCGGCAATGGAACATAGCCGGGAAGCCTATAAAGCAAGGAA
>NC_090740.1:2534629-2537402 GCF_036898095.1 Palaemon carinicauda
TTTAAACCCTTTAAAGGGGTAAACGAGAATGGAAGAGAGTGTCGTCTTGGGGGGAAGGGCCTCCGTCTCCTGTAGAAGGGGCCCCTGGCGTGACAGTGCTCTGAGTAGAGGACACGCAAGGGGTCCCCGTGTGAAACTTGCCACCTTCTAATCAATATTCGTGTACTGGTTTGTTTTCGTCATCATTATCCTTCCACGTTCATTGCCTTGTTGCTTTCGATATCAATTCATAAAGGTTGATAAGGGTTTGTCTTCTGGGGTGTAAGATGCCTTTGATGAGCCAATTTACTTTATTTTAATTGATTATTGCAAGGGGTATATATATATACATATACATATATAAAAATATACATCCTCATCTTCATCAGCTGTTGCATGTCTAATGCAGGACTGGACAAGGGTCTCAGATTGTTTCCTTTCACATTCATTTGTTAATGGTTTTTCTATGTCGGTCTATTCCTGCAAATTTTCGTAGCTCGTCACTCCATTGTCTTCTCTTCATTCCTGCTACAGATATGATTGTGTGTATATATAAATATATATATATATATATATATATACATATATATATATATACATAAATATATATATATATATATATATATATAAAACAAAGATATGAATAAATCACTATATTTCGACTAATACACATTGGACCTGTTTTTTACTTTACACCTTGAAGAGGGCTAATGTGTATTGGTCGAAATATAGTGATTCATGTTGAATTCTTCGATTACAGCTATAAGTAAGTACTTTGCAGAAAACAGGAAGGATAGCACCGTGTGGCACCAGCTCCTCTAAAGGGTAAAGGCATTCAGTAAAAACGAATATACCTGTTTGAATATACATAATAAGTGTATGTATACAATTGCCCCCCCCCCTCTCTCTCTCTCTCTCTCTCTCTCTCTAGTCTTGCTGTCCTTATTACTATGAGTATCTTCCCCCCTCAGTAAAAACGAATATACATGCTTAATAAATGCATACATAATAAGTGTATTTATATAATTGCCTCTCTCTCTCTCTCTCTCTCTCTCTCTCTCTCTTTCTTCTTGCTGTCCTTAGTACTATGAAAATCTTCCTTCCTCTCTCTCTCTCTCTCTCTCTCTCTCTCTCTCTCTTTCGTACGCAGTCATTACTTTGTTTGGTAGAACTATTTGCGTTTCAGAAACATCAAGTTTCTATTGATCCGAGGAAGAGGGTTGAAAGGCAGCCCAATGTATACCAACACACAGCACCGCCATAATGAGAGAAAGTAAATAGAGTAAGAGAAAAGAAAGAAAACAATTTTCCTTTTGTTAGAATGGCTAGATATTGGCCTGGGTGAAGTCCCTCGTAGCCCAATAACTCTTTGGCTTTCTCTGTGTAGTCACGCCTATCTCTCTCTCTCTCTCTCTCTCTCTCTCTCTCCTTGCTGTCCTTATTACTATGAAAATCTTCCTTTCCTTCTCTCTCTCTCTCTCTCTCTCTCTCCTCTCTCTCTCTCTCTCTCTCTCTCTCTCCTCTCTCTCTCTCTCTCTCTCTCTCTCATCATGCTGACCTTATTACTATGAAAATCTTCTCTCTCTCTCTCTCTCTCTCTACTTGCTGTCCTTATTACTATGAAAATCTTCCTTCTCTCTCTCTCTCTCTCTCTCTCTCTCTTGCTGTCCTTATTACTATGAAAAATCTTCCTTCTCTCTCTCTCTCTCTCTCTCTCTCTCTGTCACCTTGCTGTCCTTATTACTATCTCTCTCTCTCTCTCTCTCTCTCTCTAACCTTGCTGTCCTTATTACTATCTCTCTCTCTCTCTCCCTCTCTCTCTCTCTCTCTCTCTCTCTCTCTTCCCCAGGACGCAAACATGATTGGACGGGGTTTGTGGTCAAAAGTTTTAAGTTATTCAGGGCGACTCTCGTGTAGGGGAAAGGGTTGGCTAATGTTTGGACCCTTTCAGCATAAACTGGTCTTTGGGCTTCGCTCCTCCTGGTCCGTCAGGCTTATCTATGGAAGGTGTTTTTTTTTTTTTTTTTTTAGATTATGGCTTGTCCTTGGTGGTCCTAACTTTTTATATTTATTTTTCTAGAATATTAGGTATCGTATTTTGTAACTGTTTCGTTTAATTTGAATTCAAAATATCTATCTATCTATCTTTCCATCTATCTATCTACCTATCTATTTATCTATCTATCTATATATATATATATATATATATATATATATTTACAAAACTTGTCTCTGAATCCTCTAACAAAACCTTTAAAGGTTTAAAGGTTCCTCGTGAAAGGCAGAGGTAAGGGACAGTGAAAATGCTCTAGAGACTGACCATATATACATATGATCAGCACCCCGAGTCCCCTTTCCACCTAATCTAGGACCAAGGAGGCCCAGGCAATGGCTGCTGATAGGTCAGCAAATAGACCTATAGGCTCCTCCAAACCCCTCATCCTTAGCTCACGTGGATGGTAAGGTTGCAGACACTATAAGAAACCTTCGACCTTGAGTGGGACTTGAACCCCAGTCTGGTAGATCAACCCGGCAGGGACTTTTCCAATAGGCCTTATGAATAGCCGTTTGAGACTTACGGCTGACCTGTTTGCATTTCATCCTCCATTCTCATACTTGGTGTTTTAAGACTTTTAACTTTTTTTTTTTTTTTTAAGGTCATAAAAGTCCTAATCTGTGAGAATTCATGAGAATTTTAATTCCAAATTCCTGATTCTAAAAACTGGTTTTACTCACTGCTGGTAAATTCCCGATTCTCAAAAACTGGTTTTACTCAGTGCTGGTAAATTCCCGA
>NC_090740.1:2545402-2561021 GCF_036898095.1 Palaemon carinicauda
GTCTCCTACCAAGAAATAATAATAATAATAATAATAATAATAATAATAAAAATAATAATAATAATAATATAATTATCATTATTATTCTCATCATTATCATCATCATTATCTTTAACTTTACAGGTGTTTTTATTATTTCTATTTCTATTTTCATAATTATTACTATTATCATTATTATTATTATTATCATTATAAAAAAAAAATTATGGTTGTAAAATATCTTGCAAAAAAATTCTAATTGAAACATTCTTTTATTTTTTTTTATTTCATTTATAAAGGGTTAATTAACTAACACGAAACAATATACAACTTAACTTTAGTAAAACATTTTTATAGCAATAAAATAATAAAAATTGAAGCTTGCAAATTTCCTACGGAAAAAAAAAATTATCGAAAAATCGTGTCATCTTTTCATTCCTAAATGTCAATTTTCATTAGGTAGTACCAATTATTTTTTTTTTAGAAAACCACTTTACAATATATTCCCCTTTCCTACTACATGATATCAAAGGTAATTTTTAATACATAAATCTTTCAATACAATTTCTCAAATACGAGACAGCGAACATTTTTTGACGAACTTTCAACTGGGCTCCACAAGGCACTATAAGAGTTGGAAGACCAGGCCTACATGGCTGAGGACTATGAAGCGTCATGTGGGGCTCCACAAGGCACTAGAAGAGTTGGAAGACCCAGGCCTACATGGCTGAAGACTATGAAACGTGAAATAGGAGACGATGAATGGGGAAGTATTGATTTAAAAGCTCAAGATAGAGACGACTGTCGAAATCTAACCGAGGCCCTTTGCGTCAATAGGCGTAGGAAGAGATGATGATGATGATGAACATTTTTTGAACTGTGCAGTAGTAGAAATAGGGAGGCCCCAAAAAGTTAAGCATATATAGATACCCTTTAAGCTTTCGTCCATAGTTAAGTACACCGTATAGATAGCCTTTAAGCTTTCGTCCATAGTTAAGTACACCGTATAGATAGCCTTTAAGCTTTCGTCCATAGTTAAGTACACCGTATAGATAGCCTTTAAGCTTTCGTCCATAGTTAAGTACACCGTATAGATACACTTCAAGCTTTCGTCCATAGTTAAGTACACCGTATAGATAGCCTTTAAGCTTTCGTCCATAGTTAAGTACACCGTATAGATACACTTCAAGCTTTCGTCCATAGTTAAGTACACCGTATAGATAGCCTTTAAGCTTTCGTCCATAGTTAAGTACACCGTATAGATACACTTCAAGCTTTCGTCCATAGTTAAGTACACCGAATAGATAGCCTTCAAGCTTTCGTCCATAGTTAAGTACACCGTATAGATACACTTCAAGCTTTCGTCCATAGTTAAGTACACCGTATAGATAGCCTTTAAGCTTTCGTCCATAGTTAAGTACACCATACAGACACCCTTTATCCTTTCGCCCATAGAGTTTCCTTAATAACGAAGTATATATATTTCCTTTTTCTCATCCAGCTTTCCCTTGTAATAAAAGGAAGGAAAAGAGTCCTCGAGATTAAAAGACTCTTTCTCAGAAATCGCTAGAGACGTTTCCACCATTATATCAACAATAGAGGTAAAATATTAACCTTTTTTTTTTCTGTGTAAGCCATAGAAAGTCGGTTTGGTTGTTACATAGCTTTTCTATGGAAATAATTTCCAAGATATTTAATTTTATTTCAAACTTTTACGTTATTGAAGAAATAATTTATTACAAAATTTTACATTATTGAAGAAATAATTTATTACAAAATTTTACCTTATTGAAGAAATAATTTATTACAAACTTTTACGTTATTGAAGAAAATTATTACAAAATTTTACATTATTGAAGAAATAATTTATTACAAACTTTTACATTATTGAAGAAATAATTTATTACAAACTTTTACATTATTGAAGAAATAGTCCTTCATTTACTTCTTTTATTTCTAATTATTCATATCATGAAAAATTTTCCATAAAAAGTTTACTTAAAGGTGACTCATGAATGGCAACTGCAAGGAACAGTGGACAATGTCCTAGAGACTGACATTATGTACATAATGATCAGCACCCAAGGCCCGTCTCCATCAAACTAGGACCAGGGAGGGCCAGGCAATGGCTGAGATGATGACTCAGAAGATAGACCTATAGGCTGTACCTAACTCCCATCCCTAGCTCACAAGGATGGTAAGGTTGCAGACACTATTATTCTTCCATCTATTAAATTTTTTTTTTCCTTCTCATCACAAGTCCAAACCATCTGAATAGCTGAAATCCAAATATGAATTTCTCACGAACTTCGTCATATTATTATTATTATTATTATTACTATTATCATTATTATCATCTAGGATGCTATAAGATCAAGGGCTCCAGCAGGGATAATAGCTCAGTGAGGAAAGGGAAAAAGGAAAGAGGAAACAGTGGTGTACCCTCAAGCAAGAGAATTCTAACCCCAAGACAGTGGAAGACCATGGTACAGAGGCTATGGCATTACCGAAACAGTGGTGTGCCCGAGTGTACCCTCAAGCAAGAGAATTCTAACCCAAGACAGTGAAGGACCATGGTACAGAGGGCTATGGCATTACCGAAACAGTGTTGTGCCGAATGTACCCTCAAGCAAGAGAATTCTAACCCAAGACAGTGGAAGACCATGGTACAGAGGCTATGGCATTACCGAAACAGTGGTGTGCCCGAGTGTACCCTCAAGCAAGAGAATTCTAACCCAAGACAGTGGAAGACCATGGTACAGAGGCTATGGCATTACCAAAGGCTAGAGAACAATGGTTTGATTTTAGAGTCCTTCTACAAGAGCTGGTTACCATACCTAAGAGTCCCCTTTGCTTCATATATTTGTATCTTTTTTATTAAGAATCAAAGTAATATTCTTATGATTTTGGATTCTTTACTAAGACGTTTCCCTAACTTAGAAAATTCCATAACTTCAAACTACTTAAATTTTGAATTCTATATTTTAGAAACATAATAATTGTTGATCATTAAAAATTAAAATGTCATGAATTTCATATTTTAGATACAATATAATTATTAATATTTCAAAATTATAATGAATGAGTTTCATATTTTAGAAACATAATAATTATTGATCATTAAAAATTAAAATGACTGAATTTCATATTAAAAAAAAAATAACTATTATTTCAAAACTAAAATGACTGAATTTCATATTTTAGATACAATATAATTATTAATATTTCAAATTAAAATCAATGAATTTCATATTTCAGAAACACCATCATCATTGATTTTCCAAAACTAAAATGATTGAATTCCAAATTCTAGAAAAACAATAATTATTATTTCAAAATTAAAATGACTGAATTCCATAACCTAAAAACACCAAAATCATTGATATTCCAAAATTAAAATGATAGAATTCCAAATTTCAGAAACACCACAATTATCAATTGTCCAAAATTAAACAGATCCAATTTCGAGAAAACCCTCAGAAGGGTAAATGACCCAAATTTCCTGCGACGCCCACCAAGCTTTCCCTAGAACGGATCCCAACCTCGTCTGGAGCAGTCCGGTTAACAAAAGGCCAATTAAACCGACCATCCGGATAAACAATTCTGTTTAATTTCGCCCTCCACATGCCTACCCACTAAATTCTTTATCCGGATTAAGCGTTGCCCACAGTCCCGGTCAAAAGGAACTTTATGGAACTCGTAATTTCCAGGCCCGAATGGTTTTCCAGGCAACGCCATTGCAATTACAACAATAGCGATAAAGTTTGAGCAAACTGCTAGCATCTATAGGGTGTGGGGGGGGGGAGGGGGGCATGGAGTAGAAGGTACCCATTGGGGAGGCCTACCCCCTCAGAATAACGATATGTACTCGAAGTCAATTGGAAACCTAGTCTGAAGGCATTGCCCTTCGCTAGACTATATTAACGCTGTTATCTTACACTATCCTATTTTATTATATTACCATCTAACCTAGCCTAGCCCTAATATTAACATCGATATAACGGAAGTCAATTCTAAAAATACTTCGAAGGCAATGTCCTTTGCAAGACATTATTCAACCCTGTCTCTCACTCACACTTGTTAAAGTTTTTATAGTTTATATAGGAAATACGGTATATATTTTAATATTGTTATTGTTCTTGAAATATTTTATTTTTCCTCGTTTCCTTTTCCTCACTGGGCTATTTTCCTGTTAGGGCCCCTGGCTTATAGCATCCTGCTATTTCAACTAGGGTCGTAGCTTACCAAGTAATAATAATAATATCTCTCACTCACATTTGTTAAAGTTTTTATAGTTTATATAGGAAATACGGTATATATTTTAATATGTTACTGTTCTTGAAATATTTTATATTTCCTCGTTTCCTTTACCCTCACTGGGCTATTTTCCCTATTGGGGCCCCTGGCCTTATAGCATCCTGCTATTTCAACTAAGGTCGTAGCTTACCAAGTAATAATAATATCATCTCTCACTCACACTTGTTAAAGTTTTTATAGCTTATATAGGAAATACAGTATATATTCTAATATTGTTACTGTTCTTGAAATATTTCATTTTTCCTCGTTTCCTTTTCCTCACTGGGGTATTTTCCCTGTTGGGGCCCCTGGCCTTATAGCATCCTGCTATTCCAACTAGGGTTGTAGCTTACCAAGTAAAAATAATAATATCTCTCACTCACACTTGTTAAAGTTTTTATAGTTTATGTAAGAAATACGGTATAAATTTTAATATTGTTACTGTTCTTGAAATATTTTATTTTTCCTCGTTTCCTTTTCCTCACTGGGCTATTTTCCCTGTTGGGGCCTCTGGCCTTATAGCACCCTGCTATTCCAACTAGGGTCGTAGCTTACCAAGTAGTATAATAATAATAATAATAATAATAATCATAATAATAATAATAATAATAATAATATCGTATTCTACAGACTTGTCTATCTATAATTAACCCTTATCTACAGGCTACGGCAATTTTAGTCATAATAATGTTTATCAAATATTCGCCGATCATCTTCGCTTTCTCATATGGGTGTTTATGTCACAGTAAACTACTGGGATACCCAACCTTCTTGCCCACCCAGCCTTTAAAGGTTTAAAGGCCTCTTATGAATGGCAGAGGCAAGAGACAGTGACATTGCCCTAGCAAGGAGGACAATGGCCATTACATTAAAATCCTGCAAAAAATAGCTTATGGATTGACCGCTATATAATTTACCGTTACGTTCAAGAATGAAAATATAATTATATAAGGATGTATATATATATATATATATATATATGTGTGTAAAGAGAGAAGAGAAATAGAGAGATAAATATACATACATATTTTTGTATATACACTTAGATACATACACACATACATACATATGTACATATATATATATATATATATATGTGCGTGTATGTATCTATGTGTAAGTACAAGAAGATATGTATATATATGTGTATTTGTGTGCTTGCGCGCGTGTTTGTGGGTGGGGTACGGGTGGTATGTGAGTATGAGTGGGACTGTGAGTGGCCTGTATGCCCCTTAGAGTTCCAGACGACAGCCACCCCGCCAGTTAAATATCCCTCGAGCTTGTTTCACGACATTCCACGCTCATTACGAATCAAAAATAACAACGCTAACGACACCAATAACAATAAACCACAAAATAGAAACCCCATATTCCGACGGAACCTCGTTACATCGCGACCCTGTATCGCCACGTATCGCGTTGAACCTCGTTACATCGCGACCCTGAATCGCGTGCGATGTTATCAGGCGGTGCCAGCCAGTCAGCTGGATCGACCTGCTTGCTTGCTGCCTTGACCTTTATGAAGCTAATCTATTTTCGACCTGAGACATCATACACTCCCCCCCCCCCCCCCTGTCATAAATCTTCCTGGAGAAGAGAGAGAGAGAGAGAGAGAGAGAGAGAGAGAGAGAGAGAGAATTTGCTAGATGTCTTATTTTGGAAATTTTTAGAGAGAGAGAATTTGCTAGATGTCTTATTTTGGAAATTTTTCTCTCGACTAAAAATTTGGAAATGAGTGAAAAACATTCATCTTGAAGCTGTGTGTAAGAGAGAGAGAGAGAGAAGAGAGAGAGAGAGAGAGAATTTTTATTAGTCAATTTTAGAAATTTTTCTCTGACTACAAATTGGAAATGAGTGAAAAACATTCGTCTTGAAGCTGAGAGAGAGAGAGGAGAGAGAGAGAGAGAGAGAGAGAGATAATTTTTTGTTAGTCTATTTTAGAAACCTCTACAACTACAAATTTTGAAATAAGTGAAAAACATTCATCCTGAAGTTGTGCGTAAGAGAGAGAGAGAGAGAGAGAGAGAGAGAGAGAGAGAACTTTTGCTAGTCTATTTTAGAAACTTCCTATGACTACGAATTTGGAAATGAGTGAAAAACATTCATCCTGAAGCTGTATGTGTGTGTGTGAGAGAGAGAGAGAGAGAGAGAGAGAGAGAGAGAGAATTTGGAAATGAGTGAAAAACATTCATCTTGAAGCTGTGTGTAAGAGAGAGAGAGAGAGAGAGGAGAGAGAGAGAGAGACTAGGTGTTTCTTCAATTTCAATGCATAAAACAATGGAAATAAACCTAAGTATAGGCTATGGAAATCAGAGGCAATAGTAAATACAGGATAAAACAAATAACTGAAATCATATCTAATGAGAGAGAGAGAGAGAGAGAGAGAGAGGAGAGAGAGAGAGAGAGAGACTAGGCGTTTCTTCAATTTCAATGCATAAAACAATGGACATAAACCTAAGTATAGGCCTATGGAAAACCGAGGCAATAGTAAATACAGGACAAAACAAATCACTGAAATTATATCTAATGAGAGAGAGAGAGAGAGAGGAGTGAGAGAGAGAGAGTCAAAATACGGTCATTATTGCTAAATCCCGAATTAATAACAGGTCAGTAGAAAACGAGAGAGAGAGAGAGAGAGAGAGAGAGAGAGAAGAAGAGAGAGAGAGAGAGAGAGAGCAAGTTCGTTCTCGTGGAAACATGAGAAAGTTCGTTTTGATGGAAACACGAAAAAAAGGTCGTTTTCGTGGAGAGAGAGAGAGAGAGGAGAGAGAGAGGAGAGAGAGAGACATCACCTCATTTCGGAGTTGAGCCATAAACTTTTTCCTTTTAATCACTCGCTGTTGGCTTTTTCGTGGCACACTGTTCGCATTCTCGTGGGGAATTGATGACTTTACCTCTCACACATGATTTTGGGCTTTTTACATCTTATTACATTCACTCGTAATTTTTAATATAATTCACTCTTTCTACATAATTTACAATGAGGCAGACTAAGACCTCAGAGAAAAAAAAATGGTCGGATATTAAAAAAAGAAAATGAAAAGTCAATATAAATAATAACAATAGATTAACCCAACAAGCAAAAAAAAAAAAAAAAAAAAAAACCACACACACTACGCCAGAGTGACGAGTATGAACTAACACTTAAAAAATGGCCGGATATGAAGAAAAGAAAATGAAAAGTCAATATAATTAAATAACAATAGATTAACCAAACAAGCAAACTAATAAATATGACAAATAAAAACAGTATTCAAAATATATATATAAAAAAAACACTAGGCCAGAGCGAAGATTATGAAATTTATTAGAAACTAACACTTAAAATATGGTCGGATATGAAAAAAAGAAATGAAAAGACAACATAAATAAATAACAATAGATTAAACCAACAAGCAAATTAATAAATAAAAACAAAGTATTTAAATAAAAAAACTAGGCTAGAGTGAAGAGTATGAAATTTATTAGAAACTAACACTTAAAAAATGGTTGGATATGAAAAAAAGAAATGAAAAGTCAATATAAATAAATAACAATAGATTAACCCAACAAGCAAATTAATAAATATAATAAATAAAAACAAAGTATTCAAATAAAAAAACACTAGGCCAGAGTGAAGAGTATGAAATTTATTAGAAACTAACACTTAGTAATATTAGGTCTGAATTTTTTTTAAACCTCTAAGCATAACCCATACCTTTTACATGCTATAAATGATATTCAAGCCATTCATTTCATCCTTATATATCTTTGGGAAACAATCTCTTTTAATATATATACCTCAATCACCTTATTTGGATACAGGCCCCACTCTCCTTGTTCATTTCCAGTCCAGACTGATAAGGGCGTAAGGTCTATAAGACTTTCAGTCGTAGCATAAAAAAAAAAATCAGAAATTTCAATCCGTACGCTCATATTATCTGGAAACGTTTACCTTATATCATCTAGAAATGTTTTCCTCATATAATCTGGAAACGTTTTCCGTATAATCTGAGAAAGGGTTTCCTCATTTAATCTGGAAAGGTTTCCTCATATAATCTGGAACCGTTTTTCCGTAATTATCTGGAAAAGTTTTCCTTAATATCTGGAAACATTTTCTCATATTATCTGGAAAAGTTTTATCATGTCAACTGGAAACATTTTCTCATATAAACTGGAAATGTTTTCTCATATAAACTGGAAACGTTTTCTCATATTAACTGGAAACGTTTTCTCATATTAACTGGAAACGTTTTCTCATATTGTCTGGAAACCTTTCCTCATATTATCTGGAAACGTTTCCTCATATTAACTGGAAACGTTTTCTCATATTGTCTGGAAACGTTTTCTCATATTATCTGGAACCATTTTCCTAACATTATCTGGAAACGTTTTCTCATATTAACTGGAAACGTTTACCTTGTAAAATCTGAAAATGTTTTCCTCATATAACCTAGAAACGTTTTCCTCAAGCCATCTGGAAAAGTTTTCCGCATATTATCTGGAAACTTTTTCTTACAGTATATGGAAAAGTTTGCTATAATCTGAAAACGTCTTCCTTACATAATCTGGAAACATTTTCATTTTATAATCTGGAAAATTTTACTTTATATCTAAATACTCTTCTTTCTGTCAGGAAACGTTTTCCTCAAATAATCTGGATACGTTTCCTTATTATCTGGAAACATTTTCCTCAAATAAACTGGAAACGTTTTTCTTGTATAATCTGGTAACGTTTTCCTTTCATAATCTGAAAACGTTTTCCTTATTATCTGGAAAAATTTTCCTCATAAGATCTGGAAACATTGTCCTCAAATAATCTGGAAACGTTTTCCTTATTATCTGGAAAGTTTTCTCTTCATAAGACCTGGAAACGTTTTCATCCTGTAATATGGAAACGTTTTCCTTATTATCTGGAAACATTTTCCTCAAATAAACTGGAAACGTTTCCCTAAAATAATCTGGTAAAGTTTTCCTTATATAATCTGGTAAAGTTTTCCTTTCATAATCGGGAAACGTTTTCCTTATTATCTGGAAAAATTTTCCTCATAAGATCTGGAAACGTTTTCATCCTGTAATCTGGAAACGTTTTCAATTTGCATCAGCACTGATTAAGAGAGCAGAGCGACGCAATTCGCATTCATTATCCAACGAGCACTGCATAAGAACCATTGAATAATGAAGAATTCAATCATCCACTTTCTTTGCAATTCCATCATTGCAGTTTCCTGTCATTATTTGCATGCATTTAAAGCTATTTATCATTATAATTATTATTATTATTATTAGTAGTAGTAGTAATAGTAGTAGTGGTATTATTATTATCAGCTAAACTACAACACTAGTTGATATTATTACTATTACTATTATTAGTATTATTATTATTATTAGTAGTAGTAGTAGTAGTAGTAGTAGTAGTAGTAGTAGTAGTAGTGGTATTATTATTATCAGCTAAACTACAACACTAGTTGATATTATTATTATTATTATTAGTAGTAGTAGTAGTAGTAGTAGTAGTAGTAGTAGTATTATCAGCTAAGCTACAACACTAGTTAACACTAGCAATTATTATTATTATTATTATTATAATTATTATTATTAGCTAAGCTACAACCCTGGTTGGAAAAGCAGGATGCTATAAGCCCAAGGGCTCCAACAGGGAAAATAGCCCAGTAGGGGAAGGAATAAGGAAAAACAACACGAGAAGTTTAAGAACAGTAATAATATTAAAATAAATATTTCATATATAAACTATAAAAACTTGAAAATAACAAGAGAAGTTCGTGAAAATAAATGAAGAAACTGAAAACTAAAAATAAGGCACTGGAAAAAGGTTGTTCTAGTCTATTAAAAACTCCCCTGCCTAGCAATCTACTGGACTGGGGTTCGGGAAACGCTCAAGTTCTATACCGTCTTACAGTGTCTGCCACCTCACCATCCTTGCTACTGTAAGTCTCACCTACCCAAGAATAATTCATTTCAAGGTAAGTATTACATACTTATTTCAGTAATCAAAAAGCAAGTTATTGATAAACTAAGGATGTGAGCTAAAGATAAGGGCCCTTGGGGAGCTATAAGTCCTCCCTTGGAGTTAGGGAAGATATAAATTATCTATAAAAACAAATATATATATAAAAAAAATTACCTCAGAGGTAATTTGTCATTCTCTTACAAAGCTTGGAAAATGTCCATAATTAAAAGCCAGTTTACCGTGTATTTTAAAGGTAAAAGAAATTACGATCAATAATTCCTAAAAGTAAATTACCTACCGGCACGAGAGAGAGAGAGAGAGAGAGAGAGAGAGAGAGAGAGAGAGATTGTCTAGACTAGACGAAGCATTCTGACGTTAACGGAATATTGATCAACTCGAGTATTTCAAACTTATTATATTTTCTTTCGAATAAAATGCAACTCACAACAGTCAACTATCAACCTGGTATATAATTCATTGGTTCATTGGTAAGACCAACGTAAGAATCCTCGTTTCTACTCCAATGCAGACAAAGATCTCAGACATGTCCTTATTCATTTCTGGGGTTTGGCCAAGATTTCATCACCATGCTGGCCAACTGTGTATTAGTGATGATGGGAGGCTTTAGTCTGATCGCTCACAGCAACCAACCTAGTATGGATGGTCCCCGACAAGTACAACTTACTTGATCATGTCGATAAACAACCCTTTCACCACGTTAAGGTATCCCCACACTCAGAAAGGATGCATACATGTATATACATATATACATATTCAGATGTATGTATGCATTATTGTTATTATTATTATTGTTATTTGCATTATTACTACAAGTTAAGCTACAACCCAAGATGGAAAAACAGGATGCTATAAGCCCAAGGATCCAACATGGAAAAATAGCCCAGCGAGGAAAGATAATAAGGAAATAAATAAACTATATGAGAAGTAATGAACAATTAAAATAAGAAATCCAAAGAACTGTAACAGCATTAAGAGTGTATAAATCAATATATATATATATATATATATATACATGTCTATATATATAATATATATCATATATATACATATATATATATATAAATATATACATATATATAATATATATATACACACAATATATATATATATATATATAATATATATATATATATATATATATACCACACACACACTATACATACACAGTCAATCAGAAATCAACAAATAAATAAGGAAATCCCGAGGCCCCCTCGGTGCCTCGCGGTCTCCCTCGAGGGGGGGCTATTGCCCCCTCATAAATTTCCTTCTTCATGAAAGAACGCGAATGAAATACGATGACAGGTAAGCAGTCCGGGGTTCGATTTAAAAGACATGAAAAGTCGATCAGGCGATCTGAAGCGATCTTCGGCGATCACGCGACCCGACGTGAACACGTCATTCGGCGATCAATGCGACACGAAGAAGGATTTTTCAGATATCATCTGGAGGTCTATTAAGGTCGGGGCCCTTCGCCACATAAAATCCGGTAATTCGTTTAGGTCTGAGATTAGAGAAATGTCTTGGGGAATGGCGGAGGATTCTGGAGGGAAATTATAGAAAATTGGTATTATAAAAGAGGTAATGATAGTAATAAAAATTATTATGATAATAATAATGATAATAACAATAATAATAATAATAAAAATAATAATAATAATGATAGTAATGCTAATGAAAACAATAATAATGATAAAAATATTAATAATAATAATAATAATAATAATAATAAAAATATTAATAATAGTAATAATAAAAATAATAACAATAATAATAATAATAATAACAATAATAACAACAATGATAATAATTATAATAATAAATCAGAAAAATACGGGTCGATTTTCATTCTAAGTACAGTTGGACACATGAATTCCTGGTGCACCAGTTACACCCTTGCTATTCGGCTAGATCCCGTGTTTAGCCCAGCCATCCAACTCAGCCATCTCTCTCTACACTACCTGGTTGGTCACTCGCCACTAAGTAAGGGCGTTACAGTATGCAATCGTTCGGAGAGGGGTGTGACACGCATTAATGTGTCTAAATGTATCTAATGTTGATATGAATCATAAGTAGAGCAATGTCGAAATGAAGTTATATCTCTCTCGACGGTTTAATGGTTTGAGTAAATGTTTATTGCCTCTCTAAAGAGGGGTATGTTCGTATACTGTCCAAGTTAATGGTGCTTATCATCCTAGAACAATGTCAACTGGATCAAAGTTGTTACTGCCTTATGTGGCTCATAATTTTAATGAATAAATCAATGAATATAAGCGTGTGTTTCTATTATGTAAAGTGTAGAAACACACTCAGATTTCATTATTCTGCGTGTGTTTCTATTATGTAAAGTGTGGAACCACACTCAGATTTCATCATTTTAATGAATGAATCAATGAATAATATAAGCGTGTGTTTCTATTATGTAAAGTGTAGAAACACACTCAGATTTCATTATTTTAATGAATGAATCAATGAATAATGGAAGCGTGTGTTTCTATTATGTAAAGTGTGGAACACACTCAGATTTTCATTATTTTAATGAATGAATCAATGAATATAAGCGTGTGTTTGTAATATGTAAAGTGTAGAAACACACTCAGATTTCATTATTTTAATGAATGAATCAATGAATAATGGATGCGTGAGTTTCTATTATGTAGTGTAGAAACACACTCAGATTTCATTATTTTAATGAATAAATCAATGATAATGGAAGCGTGTGTTTGCATTATGTAAAGTGTAGAAACCCAATCAGATTTCATCATTTTAACGAATGAATCAATGAATAATAGAAGGCGTGTTTGCATTATGTAAAGTGTAGAAACACACTCAGATTCATTATTTTAATGAATGAATCAATGAATAATGGAAGCGCGTGTTTCTATTATGTAAAGTGTGGAAACACACTCAGATTTCATTATTTTAATGAATGAATCAATGAATAATGGAAGCGCGTGTTTCTATTATGTAAAGTGTGGAAACACACTCAGATTTCATTATTTTAATGAATAAATCAATGAATATAAGCGTGTGTTTCTATTATGTAAAGTGTGGAAACACACTCAGATTTCATTATTTTAATGAATGAATCAATGAATAATGAAGCGCGTGTTTCTATTATGTAAAGTGTGGAAACACACTCAGATTTCATTATTTTAATGAATGAATCAATGAATAATGGAAGCGCGTGTTTCTATTATGTAAAGTGTGGAAACACACTCAGATTTCATTATTTTAATGAATGAATCAATGAATAATGGAAGCGGTGTTTTCTATTATGTAAAGTGTGGAAACACACTCAGATTTCATTATTTTAATGAATAAATCAATGAATATAAGCGTGTGTTTCTATTATGTAAAGTGTGGAAACACACTCAGATTTCATAATTTTAATGAATAAATTAATGAATAATAGAAGCGCGTGTTCGTATTATGTAATGTGTAGAAACACACTCAGATTTCATAATTTTAATGAATGAATCAATGAATAATGGAAGCGTGTGTTTTCTATTATGTAAAGTGTGGAAACACACTCAGATTTCATTATTTTAATGAATGAATCAATGAATAATGGAAGCTTGTGTTTCTATTATGTAAAGTGTGGAAACACACTCAGATTTCATCATTTTAATGAATGAATCAATGAATAATAGAAGCGTGTGTTTCTATTTCTATTATGTAAAGTGTAGAAACACACTCAGATTACAATAGCATATGTCAATGCAAATTCTTCAATATCTAGTCTGTTATTTATGAAAGTGTTAAAGTAAACAAACTTATTCTTGGGTATAAGTCTCCCACATGATTCAGCCTTTCAAGATGGGGGCATACCCAAATGGGCGTTAATTTAATAATCTAATAAAAAGAAACATGTTTCAATTGGTGAGTAGTATCAGCTACTTTTCATATTAGGCCTACGTATCCAAACCGAGGCGAAAATCTGTCACAGTCCCCCGAGGAAATGAATTAGAGTGATTTCAAATAAAATTCCTGATAAATTAGGTCATACATATATATATATATATATATACTGTGTATATATATACAGTATATATATATATACACAGTATATATATATAATATATATATATATATATATATATCCCTTTCTGAGTGGGGATACCCTTAACGTGGCGATCAGACTATAGTCTTCCACTATCACAAATCAGCAGTGGCCAGCGTGGTGATGGACATTGGCCAGACCAAGACATGAATAAAGACATGTCTGAGGCCTTTGTCCTGCAGTGGACTAGAACCGGCTACATTTGTGTGTGTATGCGTGTGTATGTATGTATTATATATACATATATATATATATATATATATACTTTCTATATATATATATATATATATATACTACTTTCTATATATATATATATATATACACAGTTTCATACATTAAGATATAAATTGTTCATAAATACATAAACCACATTAACCTTCCAAAAATAAATCAAAGGAAAGTAAACGTCACACACATTATAACAATCCAAACACTTACGAAAAACAAGTTTAATTTGAAAAATGAAAAACTTATAGGAGAAACTCACAAGAAAACACGCTTCGGCGCCACGAAAAAAAAGGAAAATGCTCAAAAATTTCCTATTTTCTCCTTCTCTTCCTCTTTCACCATACTCCCACGCCTCTCTCTCTCTCTCTCTCTCTCTCTCTCTCTCTCTCCTTCCTTCCGCTTCCACAGGAACTCGCCGTCGAAAAACCTGCTGGAAAAAGATACGGCGTTCGATTCCTCCCATCACTACTTTCTGGGCGCAACAAAATTGCGAAACCGCTTGAAGGCAACAAGGCAGAGTTTGCCGATTCCCCCTCTTCCTGACAGAATTGTGATAGAGGCAATGTCGGAGTCGAAGCGCCAGGGCCTATAACATGGTCATGGCGCTGTCCCAATAGTATTATCGTTACAACGACACTCATGTTTTCCTCCCTGAACATTCTCTCTCTCTCTCTCTCTCTCCTCTCTCTCTCCTCTCCTCTCAAACCCACACCTACTCCTGGAATAGATAAAACTTGATGAGGTGACTTTATAAATATCTTTTGTGACGTACGCCAGGAAAAAGGGCTTCTAAACATTCTCTCTCTCTCTCTCTCTCTCTCTCTCTCTCTCTCAAATACACACCTACTCCATGGAATAGATAAAAATTGATGAGGTGACTTTATAAATATCTCTTGTGACGTAAGCCAGAAAAAGGGCTTCTACTCTCTCTCTCTCTCTCCTCTCTCTCTCTCTCTCTCTCTCTCCATGGAATAGATAAAACTTGATGAGGTGACTTTATAAACATCTTTTGTGACGTACGCCAGGAAAAAGGGCTTCTAAACATTCTCTCTCTCTCTCTCTCTCTCTCTCTCTCTCTCAAACAC
>NC_090740.1:2561521-2564021 GCF_036898095.1 Palaemon carinicauda
TAATGCAGACGATAAAATTTAAAATTAATAACGCATATTGCAATCAATTTAAATAACGCAACCATTATGAGTTTAAATAACATACATTGAAATAAATTTAATGTATGTAGAATATAATGAATTTTAACGCACATTTCAATTAACTTGATTTATCCAAAATATAATGAATTTAAATAATGCATATTGCAACCTTAAAGCAAACTATAATGAATTTAAATAACACCCTATACAATGGATTTAATTAATGCAGATTATAATGACTTTATATAACGTACATTGCAATCCTACAATTAATTTAAATAGCGCATATTTCAAATGAATTTAACTTATGCAGATTATGAGTTTAAATAACGCACATTGCAATGAATTTAATGTGTGCGGAATATAGTAAATTTAAATAACGCACAGTACAATGAATCCAATAAACGCATAATATAAAAAATTATTCACATTAGAAAAAAATAAAATATACAATGCAAAACTTATAAAATAAAAAAATAAAAAAACCGCAGAAAATGTAATAATATTTACAATAAGGAGAATATGTTTACGCTTATTGTGAGATTTATCGTCGCAAAAGCAATGGTCACTGGCGAGATCGAGGGTCAAGGAATACTGAATAAAAGTCAAGGAAAAGAGTTGATTGCTCTCGTCCAAAATTGAAGGGGCCTGATGAAATCCTGCACAGTGCAAACGTTGTTCCTGACGAGTTCATATTCTTATATTCACAGTCGCTAAGAGAGAGAGAGGAGAGAGAGAGAGAGAGAGAGAGAGAGAGAGAGAGAGAGACTTCCAGTACTGCTTCAGAGGGAATATGAGAGACTTCAAGTAAAGCTTGAGAGAGAGAGAGAGAGAGAGAGAGAGAGAGAGAGAGAGAGAGAGAGAGAGAGACTTCCAGTACTGCTTCAGAGGGAATATGAGAGACTTCAAGTAAAGCTTGAGAGAGAGAGAGAGAGAGAGAGAGAGAGAGAGAGAGAGAGAGAGAGACTTAAAGCACAGCTAGAGAGAGAGAGAGAAGAAGAGACAGACTTCATGTACAGCTTGAGAGAGAGAGAGAGAGAGAGAGAGAGAGAGAGAGAGAGAGAGAGAGAGAGAGAAAGAAATTAAATATATACCACATTTACTCCTTAACTCATTAAAACATTTCCCCCAATTCTCAGCTCCCTGGCCATTCTTATTCCCAAGACACCCCCCCCCCCACCCATCCCCCACAATTTGACGTAGTAAGCTCTTTATGCATATACGATTACGCCAGCAGCTAATGGACAAGGCTCTCTGAAGCAGTTTTCCTTCTCTGTGTCGACTGTCATGTGCGGTGGTTTTTGAAATATTTTTTTTATCGTTTTTTTTGACATTTTGCTTTAAAATGAATGACATTCTTTAGATATGAATGACATGAATGGCATGAATTCCCTTGTAATATGTATAATGAACTACGTTTTTTTTTTTCTTTCATTTGTCTTTTCTCTGTAGAAAATTGTTTGGCGTATTTTTCCTTCTCTGTGTCGACTGTCATGTGCGGTCGTTTTTTGCAATATTTTTTTTCTATCCTTTTTTTTTTTTGACATTTTGCTTTAAAATGAATAACACATTTTAGAATGAATGACATGAATGGCAAGAGATCTCTTGTAATATGTATAATGAACTACGTTTTTTTTTTTCATTTGTTTGTCTTTTTCTCTGTAGAAAATATTTGGCTGATTGTGCCCGCTGAATAATTGACACTCGCCATATGAATGAAAATAGGCTCTTTGAAGCTGTGCGGTGGCTTTTGCAATTTTTTTTTATCCTGTTTTTTTTTTTTTTTTTTTTTTTTTTTTTTTTTTTTTTTTTTTAAATGAATAACACATTTTAGAATGAATGACATGAATGGCATGAATTCCCTTGTAATATGTATAATGAACTACGTTTTTTTTTTTTTTCATTTATTTGTCTTTTCTCTTTAGAAAATTGTTGGCGTATTGTGCCCGCTGAATAATTGACACTCGCCATATGAATGAAAACATTTGTATAATTCATGTCATGAAAAACATCCGTCCATTAATTTTGCAAATTTGGACATTATGCACTTACGGTGAATTGCGTCTGTAATATGAATGATTTTTTTTTCATATACATAATGAATTAGATTTCTAATTTTTTTTTCTCGTTACAGCGAAGGACAATGATATTGCTCGTAACATTCGAAATGAATAAGCTGTAACCCAAAGCTTTTCAACTACAGATACTTAAAAAACTGAAATCTTTACTACAAAAGCTACAAAGATCAGTCATTTCATTGCCTGGTTAAATCTAATCCAGCTTACATGATGTACAGCTGGACACATGAATTCCTGGCACACCTCGTTGAGGAAGTGCACCCCTTCTTCAGGGCGGATTCTTGTGTTGATCCCTGAGTACAAAGTCTGCCAACTCTCCAGAGACCTTTGCTGGAGCTAGCAACTGACCTTAGGAGTCTGGTTTGAGTGGGAATGGGTCACAAGGTACTAAATACTGAAAA
>NC_090740.1:2576521-2579021 GCF_036898095.1 Palaemon carinicauda
TTTAGATTTAGCCAGTCGTCTCTATCTTGAGCTTTTAAATCAACACTTCTCCATTCATCATCATCTACTTCGCGCTTCACAGTCCTGAGCCATGTAGGTCTGGGTCTTCCAACTCTTCTAGTGCCTTGTGGAGCCCAGCTGAACGTTTGGTGAACAAATCTCAGTGCAAAGAACATGCCCAAACCATCTCCATCTACCCCTCATCATGATCTCATCCACATATTGATATATAGTAATTTGAATGAAATATTTTATGTCAATTCTTCATTACTTTGATTGCAGTTTACTTATTTCCTCACTGAGCTATTCTTCAATTTTGGAGCCCTTGGGCTTATATCACCTTTCTTTTCCAACTAGGGTTGTAGCTTAGCTAATAATAATAATAATAATAATAATAATAATAATAATAATTTCCTCATGTTCTATCCTCACTGGGCTATTTTTACCTACTGGAGCTCTAGGCTTATAGCATCTTGCTCTTCTAACTAGGGCTGTAGCTTAGCTAATAATAATAATAATAATAATAATAATAATAATAATGTTTCATTTTTTCCTTCATTTATTAATGTCCCTGAACTGACCTAATTCCACCTCTGGGTTACCCTCAACTTTCGACAATCTAACATACCCAGGTCCCTCAGGGGCAACTCCTACACTCCTTCTGTCCTTCGGGGATCTGCCAGCAGCACAATTCCTACAGACCATCTCCGCCCTTTCACTCTCCCTTAGGAACGCATCACTAAGGGCAGACTGGCAACTGACTCACTTTCTCCTTCGCGTGGGATAGGTATAGCCTTGGATGAGCATAGTCCTTTCCCTATCACTACTGTAAGATCTCAAGGGAATCCTTAGGGAATCCTTCGTCCTTAGTGGCGTAGCTTCCCTAGCTGGAAAAAGGGTTATATCATACCCAGTCACTTAAAGATAGGTTCCAGTGTTAGTATATTCCCTCTCTCAATGTTCTTTCCAGTCCTAAGAGGAGAATCATTATCACTTATCTATTAAATACATCCTTCTGTCTCTGTAGTATCCTTCGTATATTCCCTTTCTATTCCAAAATCAAACCATTGTTCTCTAGTTTTGGGTAGTGACATAGCCTCTGTTACATGGTCTCCCACTGTCTTGGGTCAATCTTTTGCTTGAGGGTACACTATTCTATCTTTTTCTTACTTCCTTTCCTCACTGGACTATTTTCCCTGTAGGAGGCTTTTAGCTAATAGCATCCTGCTTTTCGATCTGGGATTATAGCTTAGCTAGTAATTATAATATTGGAATCACCATGAGTACCTCGTCTGTAGAGTTGTCCACTATTCTATTTGTTTCCTTATTTCCCTTCCTCACTGAGCTATTTTCCCTCTTGGAGCCCTTAGGCTTATAACATCCTGCTTTTCCAACTAGGTTTGTAGCTTAGCTAATAATAATAATAAAGATCCCACCACGAGTAGCTCGCCTGTAGCGCTGCCCAGTATTCTATCTTTCCTTATTTCCTATCCTCACTGGCCTAATTTCCCTCTTGGAGCCCTTAGGCTTATAACATCCTGCTTTTCCAACTAGGGTTGTAGCTTAGCTAATAATAATAATAAAGATACCTCGTCTGTATAGATACCCACAATTGTATCTTTTCTCACTGACGTATTTTCCCTGTTGGAGCCCTTAGGCTTATAGCATCCAGCTTTTCCAACTAAGGTTATAACTTAGCTAATAATAATAATAATAATAATAATAATAATAATAATAATAATAAAGAAATCAACAGGAGTAACTCGTCTACAGCGCCGCCCTCTTCTCTCCAGAAGGTATCACCAACCTTCCTTCCTTCCTTCAACGTCCTTCCATCAAGTCAAACTAAGGGGACAGATCCTTCTATGGGGACGCACCGTACTCTACGTCATCCCTATACCGCTTCAATCTCTCCCTAAATGGCATTTCAATACAATTTTCCTTTTCGCATCTCTTCAAGGGGAGCGCTCTACGGTGAAAACCTTTTTTTTGCTCTCTCTCTCTCTCTTCCTATTCTATACCTTCAAAATGGCTGAGGACAAGTCTACGGGAAATATTAATTTCTTGGTTGGAAGAACTTTTTCTGAAGGGACTGTTACACTTCGTTAATTCACATCATTGTATTTCCTACATTATTCATTTTGGGAATCTTTTAAATGTTAATTTCGCTTATAATAATAATAATAATAATAATAATAATAATAATAATAATAATACTGTAACAATAATAATAATAATGATAATAATAATTAATTTCCTTTCTCATTGGGCTATTTTCCTTGTTGGAGCCCTTGGGCTTAAAGCATCCTGATGTTCCAACTAGGGTTGTAGCTTAACTGATAATAATAATAATAATAATAATAATAACTGATTTTCTTCCTCACTGGGCTATTTTCCCTGTGGGAGCCCTTAGGGCTTACAGCATCCTGCTTTTTCAATTAAGGTTGTGGCTTAACTGGTAATAATAATAATAATAATAATAATAATAATAATAATAATA
>NC_090740.1:2586521-2589738 GCF_036898095.1 Palaemon carinicauda
ACAAACAGGGTATAAAACACAACATCCTTCCGAAGGTAACAACATTCGAGCATAAAATAAATAATAAAAAAGATAATAAAGTAATAATAAAAACAAGAATAAAATAAATAATAAAAAGGAGAATGAAATAATAAATGATCATCACCACCACTTTCCCTACACCCAAAATAAGATACCCAATTAAGGCAAGGGGGATGGATGGACCGGAATATGAAATTCGGGTTCCTACGGGCCAACTGGGGGGCTTCGCTCCCTTACGATCATCAAGTGCCGTAATAAAGAGAGAAAATGAGGGAATATGGACTACATAAATTTTATGGCGTGTTCCAGTTAACGTGTATTATATATATATATATATATATATATATATATATATATATATATATATATATATATATATATATAAATATATATATATATATATATATATAATATATATATATAAATATATATATATATATATATATATATATATATATATATATATATATTTATTTTAATTTGGTGATGAAAATGGCCAAACCCCAGATATGACTAAGGACATGTCTGAGGCCTCTGTCCTGCTGTGGACTAGAAACGGATGCATTTGTTGCTATTGTTGTTGTTATATACATATATATATATATATATATATATACATATATATATATATATATATATATATATATATCAATGCATTTATATATTTGAATATATACTTATGTTTATATTGATAAATATTCATATATAATATATATATATATATATATATATATATATATATATATATATATATATATACACACAAATAGTTTTATACATATTAAATATGCTTTTTCATTCCAAGGAAAAGACCCTTCAGAAGGTGCACTAATAATGAAATTTCAAGCATCCTCCTCCTCCTCCTCCTCATCATCATCATCATAATAATTATAATTATAATTACAATAATAATAACAATGGGAGAGAAATCGAGAAAGCTAAAGAATATACAGGTAGAAGTTTTGCCGATAACCATGCACTGGAGACCATACCCAAGTCATTGAAAAGGAACTTTAGGAAATTAGGAGCTGATATAGCCCCAGGACTTGCGCAGAAGAGCCTGCTAATTGAAACAGCACATGAACTAAGGAAAGATATGGATTCCTAAGGATGCTATAAACACTATAAACCATCAGTCTATGTAGAATGCAATTCACGAGGAGGTAGGAGCCAACATGGCCCCAGGACTTGTGCAGAAGTGCATGCTACTTAAAACAGCACATATGAGGACGCCTAAGGAAGCTGGGTGCAAAATGGCATCCTACATTATAAACCACCATTCTTTGAAGACTGTGATTCACAAAATACTACTACTACTACTACTACTACTACTACTACTACTACTACTAATAATAATAATAATAATAATAATAAAAGCTGGAAGTAGCCCAGAATACCACACTATAAGCCACTAGTCTCTGTAGACTTTGATTCAGAAGATAAATAAATAAATAAATAATAATAATAATAATAATAATAATAATAATAATAATAATAATAATAATAATAATAATAAAAGCTGGAAGTAACCCCGAATACCACACTATAAACTACTAAGTCTCTGTAGACTTTGATTCAGAAAATAGATAAATAATAATAATAATAATAATAATAATAATAATAATAATAATAATAACAACAATAAAACATTTTTTGAAAGGTTAACATAGTTCCATTTTAAATAAAAGGACGCAGATTAAATCCTCTGTCTTGGAGGTAGAACACAATAGAATGATAAAAGCCAGGTAGAAGACTCACGAGTTATGAATAATACACGACTATTGCACACGACAAAACGGATTGGAGCGTGTCAAAAGACGTGTCATTGCTGACTTACTTAAAAAGACGTGCAATAATGATTTCGTGAATTATTATTAACTTATTCATTTACTAAAAGGAATAATATTTATGTCTTGCTTGAGGGTACACTCGGGCATACTATTCTATCTTGTTTCTCTTCCTCTTGTTTAGTTAAAGTTTTCATAGTTTACATAGGAAATATTTATTTAAATGTCATTGTTCATAAAATATATTTTCCTTGTTTCCTTTCCTCACTGGGCTATTTTCCCTGTTGGGGCCTCTGGGCTTATAGCATTTTGCTTTTCCAACTAGGGTTGAAACGTAGCAAGTAATAATAATAATAATAATAATAATATTGAATTTAGATTTAATATGTTTAATAATTTTCTATAGAAAGCTTTCTCACGAATTCGTGAATTATTATTAACTTATTCATTTACTAAAAAGAATATTTATGTCTATTGAATTTTAGATTTAATTTTTAATCATTTTCTATAGAAAGCTTTCTCACGAATTCGTGAATTATTATTAACTTATTCATTTACTGAAAAAAAAAATGTTTATGTCTATTAAATTTATATTTAATATGTTTAATCATTTTCTATAGAGAGCTTTATTAATATTAATTACTTGATTAATTAAAGTTTGTAGCGAATGTTGAACTGGCTGATATAAGTTTCGCCTCATAGTTCATATATGACGGATCAATTTTAACATTGTGACTGATATTAAGGTACCTTATACTGATTATTCATTACTTTTCATGTATTTTAATCATTTCCTTATTTCCTTTCCTCGCTGGGCTATTTTTCATTGTTGAAGCTATTGGGCTTCTGGCATCCTGATTTTCAAATTAAGGTTGTGGCTTGGCTAATAATAATAATAATAATAATAATAATAATAATATTCTCCCCTATACAATAAAAAGCGTCTGGCTATATCTATATATATATATATATATATATATATATATATATATATATATATATATATATATATATATATATAGATAGATAGATAGATAGATAGATAGATATATATATACATATAAATATATCTATATATATATATATATGTATATTTTTATATATATATATATATATATATATATATATATATATATATATATATATATATATATATATATAATCTTTCCAGTCACGCCCAGAGGGATGAAGCATAACTATTTAGTATATCCCAATCACTCAGGTAGGAGAAGAGGGAGTATTCATACCATGGTGAGGCGGTTTGTAATTAGGGAAAAGGTAGAGGTGGCGGGAAGGGTTGAATCTGTGTGTGCGTATGTGTGTGCATACCTACCTGAATATTTACCCGTACTTTTTGACGGGTCGCGTAAACTAAATTTTAGTAGTAATAATAAATGTTTCACTAAAAC
>NC_090740.1:2590238-2592738 GCF_036898095.1 Palaemon carinicauda
TCATACACCTGACAACACTGAGATACCAAACAATTCTTCTTCACTAAGGGGTTAACTTCTGCACTGTAATTGTTCAGTGACTACTTTCCTCTATGGTACGCAGCTCTTCTAGAAGGACACTCCAAACTCAAACCATTGTTCTCTGGTCTTGGGTAGTGCCATAGCCTCTGTACCATGGTCTTCCACTATCTTGAGTTGGAGTTCTCTTGCTTGGGGGTACACTCTGGCACACTGTTTTATCTAATTTCTCTTCCTCTTGTTTTGTTAAAGTTTTTATAGTTTATATAGGAGATATTTATTTTAATGTTATACTAGAATATTTATTTTTTCCTTGTTTCCCTTCCTCACTGGGCTATTTTCCCTGTTGGAGCCCCGGCTTATAGCATTCTGCTTTTCCAACTAGGGTTGTAGCTTAGCAATTAATAATATATATATATATATATATATATATATATATATATATATATATATATATATATATATATTATATATATTTAAGGTGAAGAATAAGGATGGTGAGGTTACAGACACTGCAAAAAATGATCTAGCCTGAGCACGACTCGGATGTCAGCCCTCCTGGCGCCCCCTACCGCCCAACCCGGTATCTCTTCCATCACAAGTCCCTAAAAAAAAAAAAAAAAACGAAATTCACTCCATGTTTCCCCGGAGCTTTGCTTTCGTCCACGCCTGTCAGCCATATTGGTTTCCCTTCAAGAAAGCATTACCTGGTGGGACGAGATTGATCAGCCTCTTTCAATATTCCCTTCCCAAACATCTGCGCCGCCAAAGGGCTTCTTCCCTTCTGCTTTCACGCCCAAAAAGGCCAAGACACCACCAACTTCGTTCCGAGCGTGTGACAGAATCTCGATTAAAAAAAAAAAAAAAAAAAAAAAAAAAAAAAAAAAAAAAAAATTGAGGAAAAAAAATTACAGGGAAGAAATATATTTTTTTTCTAGGTGGGCGCCTTTATCTTAAATTGGCACGCTTTTCAGAAAACAGTACCTTGGCAGTCTAAAAATGGAAGACAGACTTTTCGTCAACGTAGGAAGAAATTATTTTTTATTCGAAGAACTCTGATGATGTTTGATTTTTCTTTTTCCTGTGAATCATAATTATTAAATTCATAAATCTTAATTTTACTAAACTTAAATTTTGGGCAATGGTTTTTTTCCTGTGAACCAGAGTTACTAATTAATGATTCTTAATTTTACCAAACTTTAAATTTTTGGCTGTTTTTTTTTTTCCTGTGAACCATAATTATAAATTCAGAATTCATAATTTTACCAAACTTTAAATTTTTGGCAATGGTTTTTTCCCTGGTGAACCAGAGTTACTCAATTCATGATTTTTAATTTTACCAAACATTAAATTTTTGACTATGGGGATTTTTTTCCTGTGAACCATAGATACTAAATTCATGATTATTTATTTTACCAAACTTAAAATTTTTGGCAATTGTTTTTTTACCTATGAACCATAGATACTAAATTCATAATTGTTAGTTTTACCAAACTTTAAATTTTTGGCTATGGTTTTTTTCCTGTGAAGCAGAGTTACTAAATTAATGATTATTAATTTTACCAAACTTTAAATTTTTGACTATGGTGTTTTCCTGTGAAGCATGTTAATAAATTAATGATTATTAATTTTACCAAACTTTAAATTTTTGGCAATGGTTTCATTTACCTGTGAACCATAGATACTAAATTCATGATTCAAAATTTTACCAAACTTTAAATTTTTGGCAATGGTTTTTATTTACCTGTGAAGCATGTTACTAAATTAATGATTATTAATTTTACCAAACTTCAAATTTTTGGCTATGGTTTTTTTTTCCTGTGAACCACAGTTACTAAATTAATGATTATTAATTTTACCAAACTTTAAATTTTTGGCTATGGTTTTTATTTACCTGTGAACCAAAGATACTAAATTCATGATTCTTAATTTTACCAAACTTTAAATTTTTGGCTTTATTTTTTTCCTGAGAAGCATAGATACTAAATTCATGATTATTAATTTTACCAAACTTTAAATTTTTGGCAATGGTTTTTTTCCTGTGAACCAGAGTTACTAAATTCATGATTATTAATTTTACCAAACTTTAAATTTTTTGGCAATGGTTTTTTTACCTGTGAACCATAGATACTAAATTCATGATTCTTAATTTTACCAAACTTTAAACTTTTGGCTATGGTTTTTTTTCCTGTGAACCAGAGGTTACTAAATTAATGATTATTAATTTTACCAAACTTTAAATTTTTGGCAATGGTTTTTTTTACCTGTGAACCATAGATACTAAATTCATGATTCTTAATTTTACCAAACTTTAAACTTTTGGCTATGGTTTTTTTACCTGTGAACCAGAGTTACTAAATTAAATGATTATTAATTTTACCAAACTTTAAATTTTTGGCTATGTTTTTTTACCTGTGAACCAGAGTTACTAAATTAATGATTCTTAATTTTACCAAACTTTAAATTTTTGGCAATGGTTTTT
>NC_090740.1:2600238-2615424 GCF_036898095.1 Palaemon carinicauda
GTAGTGGTAACAGGAGAGAGACTGGAGAAACTAGCAATAGATTGAAAGTATTTCTTAGAGGAGAAAGATGAGAATAAAAGTGTAATGTACCGCATGTGTATCACACACGCTTATACACTCACGGTATTTCTGCTTTTTTATATATCTATATCCCTCTCCCCTCGCACTGATAACCTGTTTAAGCCTGTATATTCATGAATCATTGTGGTTGAATTTTAATGCCGTTCTTGCTTGGAACTGCTTGTATATAAATTCATGATCTGTTGAAATATAGTTAGTCGCATTCACCTCGCATCTCAATTACCACCTAACTGGCACCTATGCACAGTAACAAGAGAAAATGGTACTATGAACTACAATATATATATATATATATATATATATATATATATATATATATATATATATATATATAAATATATATATATATATATATATATATATATATATATATATATATATATTTATAATACGTATATATATATATATATATATATAGTATATATATATATATATATATATATATATATATATATATATATATATATATTTATACAATAGAAGAATGTAAGTGGTTGATCTGTAAAGGGATTCAAGAGTGAATTAAGGAAGCTTTGGAGAAAATGTAAGATATGTTCACAATAAGGAAAGTATTTGAAGCTGTTTAAAGGTTTAAAGGCCACTCATGAATGGCAAGGGACAGTGACATTACCCTAGCAAGCAGGACAATTCCCAAGAGAATGACCATATACAACAATAATCAGCGCCCAAGACCCATCTCCAGCCAAGCTAAGACCAGGAAGGACCAGGCAATGACTGCTAACGCCTCAACAGGTAGACCTATAGGCTCACCAAAAACCCCCAACCATAGTTAACAAGGAAGGGTTAGGTTGCAAACACTATAAGAGACTCGAACCCCAGTCCAGCGATCGCCAGGTATGGGACGTTTCCAAAATGTCCGTGCATTTGAAACGATGAAGAGTATTCTGAAATGGTTTGGACATGTGGTAAGAACGGAAGATCCTCTTGATGTCATTCGGAAGCATTGGTAGATATGGAAAGAACATGCCATAGAGAGTGATAGAAAGGAGAGAAAGAAGTAATGAAAACACGAATATGGAAGTAAAAGAAAGATGATAACTATGGAGTGATAAAAAAAATATATAAATAGTGAAAGGACAAATGTGGCAGTAACCAGAGAAAATGCCTTGTAAAGTAATATAATGGAAAGAAATAAACAATGAAAGCATGAATAAGGCAGTAACAACTGTCTGTTATCATACAAAACCAACCCTCTGTAACCAAACCGGTATGCATGAATATATATCTGCCTTTGCATATGCGAGAGCGCAAGCACGCACGCACTAGCCTTGTACATTGGCCATTGTATTGCCAATGATTATAGCCTTTTGTCCTAGTAATGACCCAATCATTGCCAATCGAATCTCGTGACTGTCATAGGGGTGGGGGGGGAGGGGAGGAGATGGGTTACTCCTCCTCCTCCTCCCTCCCTCCCGTTCCCGTAGACACATGAGCTGAAAATGAAAGAGACGGTTGATTGGCAGCAAAGCTGAACTTGTGTGTGTGTGCGTGCTCTCTCTCTCTCTCTCTCTCTCTCCTCTCTCCTCTCTCTCCTCTTCTCTCTCTCTCTCTCTCTCTCTCTCTCAGTGGAGATGGCCCATTGACAAAGCAACATAGTTTATAAACCCTTCTCCAGTAAAAAAAAATGAACACAGGATTTAAGTTCATAAAAAACTCACGTAAACAATTTAAAGACCCATTGCATTATAAGAATAACGGATAGTAATTATCTATAATAAGAAAATTAATGTCCATTAACTTATGCAGGTAATTTTAAATCATCTAATTAGCACAATTAATTATATAATTAATGTGAAACAACGAAGGGAATAACAGGTGCCAACCCAAATAAGAGATAACAAAGGCAGAAGATAAAGTTCATTTGAGTATTAAAATTAAGTCATTTTCACAATTATATTTAAGAAAATATTTTCAAGTATTTTACAAGAGAGCTTCTTCACATCGATGGATATCGTTAGTGTTTTTAATTATTCAATAAATATAAACGAAATGAAATTAATTTTGATAATATCAAATTTTATATAATCTTAGTACTTTTAATAAAAATTTCTCTATAAATAATTTTAGTAATTTCAATAATAATAATTTTAATAATAACACAAATTATATTACTATTAATACTTTTAGTAATTTGATTAATAATAATATTAATAACATCAATTTTATTACTATTAATAATTTTAATTATCATGAATAATAATTTTAATACTAACATCAATTTTACTACTATTAATAATTTTAGGAATTTCAACAATAATAATTTCAATAATAGCATCAATTTTATTACTATTAATCATTTTATTAATTTGAATAATAATAATATTAATAACATCAATTTCATTACTATTAATAATTTTAGTAATTTGAATAATCATAATTTCAATAATAGCATCAATTTGATTACTATCAATACTTTTAGTAATTTGATTAATAATAATATTAATAACATCAATTTTATTACTATTAATAATCTTAATAATTTGAATAATAATTGTTTTGTCTCATACAAAGGCATGAGGGAAAAATTCCCCATACCTCTCTGCTATAAATATACATCACAACAAATATTCAAACCCTGTCACATTCATCTCTATTTGCCAGTCTTCCAAATACTGCAGTACAAGCGTATGAACGAAACCTTTCTCACACACTACGCCAAATTATACGCATTAACCCCCCTCCTTCCTCTCTCTCTCTCTCTCTCTCTCCTCGGCCGTTGATCTCTGATATGCTTGACTGCGTACAGCAGCTACAGACATCTCAGTAACACCCCCCCCCCCCTTCCCCAGTCCCAAAATCTCATATCATAAGGGGGTGACGCCCCCTACCCCCCTCTCGTCTCCAAAGGAGTGACTCCTCAACATAGTCTCATTTTATAGTTTATATATGAAAGATGTTTTAATGTTGTTACTGTTCTTGTTCTTTTATTTTAATGGTTCATTACTTCTCATATAGATTATTCATTTCCTTACGTCCTTTCCTCACTGGGCTATTTTTTCCCTGTTGGAGCCTTCGGGCTTATAGCATCCTACTTTTCCAAATAGGGTTGTAGCTTAGCAACTAATAATAATAATAATTTCCTCATTTCCTTTCCTCACTGGGCTATTCTTCCCTGTTGGAGCCCTTGGGATACTAGCATCTTGCTTTTCCAACCAGGGTTGTAACTTAGCTAATAATAATAATAATAATAATAATGATGATAATAATAATAATATCATTGCAGGAGAGAGAGATAAAATATATATATATATATATATATATATATATATATATATATATATATATATATATATATATATATATATATATATATAATTTATAACCAGACACATTTTTATAAGGGAGATAATTGACATAAAAATACTCATCACGTATTCTACTAAAATGAAAATACGTATTTTCACACGCGAGACCTCCCTTCCAATAAGGAACTCACGATGAAACTACAAAAAGAGCCATATATCAGGTTAGACAAGCAGCTGCTTTATCCAATCGTGTATACTCCTTTCCCCTGGATACCGGAAGATAGATGGCTGACAAGGAAAGTACATGGGGCGCTGCCTCTGAGGATCTGAGGAGCAGGCCTTTGATATATATCCTTCTATACCAATTCGGAGGGGCAGGATACCTATTCGGGGAAACGAGGGGCCAGTTGCAAGAGCCCTGGATCACTTCTAGGAGGCCAAGATCCTTCTGAGAGGCCTGGACCATAATAATCCAAAGACAGTGAAGGGAATATGTCCGCATTAGCTCTCAGATCAACGCCATCTATTGACAACGCGCCCAACTAAAATTAACTGACAACAACTACGTACAACTCGGTGGTCCGCATTAGCTTTCAAATCAACGCCATCTATTGACAACGCGTCCAACTAAAATTCAAAGACAACTCTTACATACGTTTCAGAACTCTGTGGAATTTAAACTCTTGACAACAATACACTATTATAGAACTTGTTTTCGACAAAATATAAGTTCTTATGAATCATATGGTGTAAGTATTTTTCATTATCAAGCAGTATAAAAATTCATTGAAGCATTTTTCCCTATTGGAGCCCTTGGGCTTATAGCACTTGCTTTTCCAACTAGAGTTGTAGCTTAGCTAGTAGTAGTAGTAGTAGTAGTAGTAGTAGTAGTAGTAGTAGTAGTAGTAGTAATAATAATAAAAATTTCCTCATTTCCTTTTCTCGCTGGGCTATTTTTCCCTGTTGGAGCCTTTGGGCTTATAGCATCCTGCGTTTCCAACTAGGGTTGTAGTTTAGCTAGTTACTACTACTACTACTACTACTACTACTACTACTACTACTACTACTACTACTAATAATAATAATAATTTCCTCATTTCCTTTTATCACTGGGCTATTTTTCCCTGATGGACCTTTGGGCTTATATCATCGTGCGTTTCCAACAAGGGTTGTAGCTTAGCTGCTACTACTACTACTACTACTACTAATAATAATAATAATAATAATAATAATAATAATAATAATAATAACCATTTGGAGGAGAAGAAGCCATAAAAATAACTTCACGAAAAGTTGATATTTACTTAAACTCTTAAATTAACAACGTAAATCATTGAACATGTCAACCAGAACAAGGAAGACAATATTGTTTCTTGTAAAAATAATCAAATCAAGCAATTTAAAAGGAAACACGAACACGAAATAATCATGCAAGCTTCACAAGCATGAAAAGTTCCTTTCAGAGGAACTAAAAATCTCCTCAAAGAAATGAAATAAGAAATACAATGGTTTTATAACTAGGACATATATTATACAGCTGTATTGTAATTAAATGCCAAAGGGACCTACTGTAGACCTCAGGATTAGGAATAAAAATTAAAATTCTTATTAAAATTATCATTTTTATCTAATTATGTAAATGATTATTCGGTATAGAAACCTTAGTCATGTATAAAAAAAAAAAAAAAAAAAAAAAAAAAAAAAAAAAAAAAAAAAAAAAAAAAAAAAAAAAACGTGTTGAAATCTACCATAAATCTTAGACTAACTGAAAAACAAACAGTAAATTACTCATTAAAACAAAAACATCAAATGCATACGTTTCTAGTCCACTGCAGGACAAAGGCCTCAGACATGTCCTTGTTCATGTCTGGGGTTTGGCCAGTTTTCATCAAGCTGTCAGGCGATTTGGTTAAGGTGGGAGATTTTCGGCCTATTGCTCTCAGCAAACCAAACTAGTAATGGGTGTAGATGACTAGTACAGCTTTACTCATCAAACCCTTTCACCACGTTAAGGTATCCCCCACTCAGAAAAGGATGCATTAAAAATATCTAAATACAAAAAGGAAATAAAAATTGTCACAATATTGACATTTCATACAAATTCGCCATTCATAGATCTCTTTTACCGAACAGAAAATTTGGGGAAAAATATATTTCTAAAAACAACAAATAATCCAGTATATGTTCAAACGCACATGACATATACCAAAACTAATAAAAGGAGTTTGCTTGTCCAATGCATGCAACATGCATACGGACCTTTATGAAAAGAACAAATTCAGTGGTTTTTTTTCTATTTGTTTGCTTTTATTCATTTAATATTTTCACACAGTTATTTTGCAGGATTATTTAATAAGGGGGTTTAATGCTCGCCGAGTTAATTATGGTATCAGCAGGTACTGTTGGATTGCAAAAAAAGGTGTCTTATTTCTCTGAGTATTCCTTCAATTAGGGGAAACACCATACAAACATATCTATCTATCTATCTATCTATCTATCTATATATATATATATATATATATATATATATATATATATATATATATATATATATATATATATATATATATATATATGCTGTCTGAAAGATTGCAATGATAAATGAGTGTCTTATTTCTCTGAGTATTCCTTTAATTAGGGGAAACACCATACAAACATATCTATCAATCTATCTATCTATCTATCTATCTATCTATATATATATATAAATATATATATTATATATATATATATATATGCTGTCTGAACCCAGCCACTGAGGGGGGCAAGCCAGCCTTTACCCAAGCCCGGGTAAATGGGGAGGGTTGGCGGCAGGAAAGGCATCCGGCCATGAAAAATTGGCCAATTATTATTATTACTATCCAAGCTACAACCCTAGTTGGAAAAGCAAGATGCTATAAGCCCAGGGGCTCCAACAGGGAAAAATAGCCCAGTGAGGAAAGGAAATAAGGAATCAATATGGCCAGTGGATATTGCGAGATTAAACGGCGATGAAGTGTGGGACAGAGGTAGATGGAGAACACTGCGCAGAAACATCGACCCCACATAAAAGTGGGAAAAGATGCAAACAAAGAAGAAAAAGAAGATATATATATATGTTGTCTGAGCAAAAACCTGGCAGTAATTTTTGTCTTCTGGAAGCGTTGTAAACGTTATAGATGCTGTCTTAGCAAAAATCTGCCAGTACACACACACACACACACATATATATATATATATATATATATATATACATATAATTTTTGTTTATTGTATTCTTTCTTACTACTGTTGCCGAGGTAACTTTGAAGTTATTCTTATCATTTTGTACCAATTGGCTCTGAAGAGGTATGAAAATAAGAAAGCACTAGTCCTTCTTCCAGCTTAGTGACAATATATATATATATATATATATATATATATATATATATATATATATATATATATATATATATATATATATATATATATATATTTACACACTCTTTCTGAGTGGGGATACGTTAAAGTGGTCAAAGGGTTTGAGTACCTCCATGATCAAGAAAAGTTGTACTAGTTAGGCCCACTCATACTAGGTTGGTTTGCTGTAAGCGATCAGACTAAACTCCCCCACCAATCAGTAGTTGACCAACGTGGTGATGAAAACTGTCCACACCCCAGACATTAGTAAATGTGTGAGGCCTTTGTCCAGCATGGAACTCGAAATAGCTGCATTTGTTGATGTTGATATATATATATATATATATATATATATATATATATATATATATATATATATATATATATATATATAAACACAGAAACACAGTATGAGCGCATATTAATGCCATGGAAAGTTTGGAAAACGTCAGTTTCTATTTACATAGTGTTAGCATTCACCGTACTTAACATAGGTTTTGTTCCGAACACTCGGCTTGTGTTTACATACGCAATCATCTGTTTTGCCATGCAGTACAGGCGGTATGGAATACTGTCAGCGGCCTTTAGGTAAACAGGATTGAATGGAAATACCTGTTTTTTCGATAGCCATTTTTTATCCCAGAGCTGAACAGAGCCGTATATTAAGTAGAGTTAATTAAAAAGAATTCTCAAATCAAATAGAGGTTTAACTACTGCACTGTAATCATTCAGTGGCTATAAAAAGCAGAAAAAAAGAAGTTTCTCTGGTTACGCTTCACTTTCCCTTTGCCTACACATCCACCGAATAGACTGGCATAATTTTTTACATATTCTCCTGTCCTCATACACCTGACAACACTGAGATTATCAAACAATTCTTCTTCATCCAAGGGGTTAACTACAACATTGTATTGTTCAGTGGGTACTTTCCATTTCCTAAGAGCAAAAGAGACTTCAGCTACGGTAAACAACTCTTCTAGGAGAAGGACAATCCTAAATCAAACCATTGTTCTCTAGTTTTAGGTAGTGCCATAGCCTCTGTACCATGGCCTTCCACTGTTCTGGGTTAGAGTTCTCTTGCCTGAGGCTACACACAGGCACACTATTCTATGTTCCTATATTTCCTTTCATTATCGGGGCTTATAGCATCCGAGTTTTCCAACTATGGTTGTGGCTTGGCTGATAATAATGATAATAATAATAATAATAATAATAATAATAATAATAATAATAATAACAATAATAATAATTTCTTATGCTATTAACATTTTTTTTCTAATAATAATAATAAATAATAATAATTATTATTATTATTATAAAAAAAATATGGTTTTAAGTTAAACAGCTCACTGTATTTACACACACACACACACACACACACACACACATATATATATATATATATATATATATATATACATACATATATATATATATATATATATATATATATATATATGGCCCCTGTGGCCGCTGGGGCATATAAAAATTAGAATAGCGCCAACGTTATCCCTGCGTGTCGTAAGAGGCGACTAAAAGGGACGGGACGAGGGGGCTGGGAACCCCCTCTCCTGTAAAAAATTCCTGCGAGACATCGACAAGGAGATGGAGCTGGGGGGAGAGTGACTGCTCCCCGCACTCTAGTTTTGGGGTGTTTAAATGTGCGTGGATGTAGTACGATAGAGAGTAAAAGATGTGAGATTGGAAGTATGTTTAGAAGTAGAAGGGTGGATGTATTGGCCTTGTGTGAGACAAAGATGAAAGGAAAGGGTGAAGTGATGTTTGGTGAAATGTCTGGTAGAGTGTCTGGGATTGAAAGGGGAAGAGCGAGAGAGGGTGTGGCGTTATTGCTGAGTGAATGGATGACAGGTAAAGTAGTGGAATGGAAGGAGATATCATCTAGGTTAATGTGGGTAAGGGTTAGGTTGGGTAGGGAATGTTGGGCGTTTGTCAGTGCGTATGGGCCAGGTAGTGAGAAAAGTGAAGAAGATCGGAATGAGTTCTGGAATGATTTAACTAGGTGTGTAGAAGGACTGGGTAGAAGGAATTATGTAGTTGTTATGGGTGACTTAAATGCTAGAGTGGGCGCTGGAGAGGTAGAAGGTGTCATTGGTAAGTATGGCGTACCAGGTGAAAATGAGAGTGGTGAGAGACTGGTAGACATGTGTGTTGAACAAGAGATGGTAATAGGTGCTAGCTTCTTTAAAAAGAAAGATAAGAATAAGTATACATGGGTAAGAGTGGCAAATGGAAGAGTAGTAGAAAGGGCATTAATGGATTATGTGTTGGTAACTAGAAGAATGTTTGGAAGATTGAAAGACGTGCACGTGTTTAGGGGTATGGCTAACGGTATGTCTGATCATTTTTTGGTGGAAGGAAAATTAGTTGTAGCAAAAGAGTGGGGGAATAGAGTAGGTGGATGTAAAAGGGAGGTAGTGAGGATTGAAGAGCTAATAAAACCGGGGGTAAAAAGTAAATATCAGGAAAGGTTGAAAATGGCATATGATGAGGTGAGAGTAAGAGAAACTGGTAATTTAGAGGAGGAATGGAAGTTAGTAAAAGAAAATTTTGTTGGGATTGCAAGTGATGTATGTGGCAAGAAGGTTGTTGGAGGCAGCATGAGGAAGGGCAGTGAATGGTGGAATGAAGGAGTGAAGGTGAAAGTGGAAGAGAAGAAGAGGGCTTTTGAAGAATGGCTGCAGAGTAATAGTAAAGAGAAGTATGAAAAATATAGAGAGAAAAAGGTGGAAGTAAAGCGCAAGGTACGTGAGGCAAAGAGGGCAGCTGACCTGAGGTGGGGTCAGGGATTGGGTCAGTCATATGAAGAGAATAAGAAGAAGTTTTGGAAAGAAGTGAAGAGAGTAAGGAAGTCTGGCGCAAGAATTGAAGAGACAGTGAAAGATGGAAATGGAAGGTTGTTAAAAGGAGAGGAGGCAAGGAAAAGGTGGGCGGAATATTTTGAAAGTTTGCTGAATGTTGAGGATAATAGGGAGGCAAATATAACTGCTGTTCCAGGTGTTGAGGTGCCAGTGATGGGAGATGAGAATGAGAGAGAGATAACAATAGAGGAAGTGAGGAGAGCACTAGATGAAACGAGAGTAGGAAAAGCATCTGGTATGGACGGTGTGAAAGCTGAGATGTTGAAGGAAGGGGGGTGTGACTGTACTTGAATGGTTGGTGAGATTGTTTAATATGTGTTTTGTGTTGTCAATGGTACCAGTAGATTGGGTTTGTGCATGTATTGTACCACTATATAAGGGTAAGGGAGATGTGCATGAGTGTTGTAATTCAAGAGGTATTAGTTTGTTGAGTGTAGTTGGAAAAGTGTATGGTAGAGTACTGATTAATAGGATTAAGGATAAAACAGAATGCAATCTTGGAAGTACAGGGTGGTTTTAGAAGAGGTAGGGGTTGTATGAATCAGAATTTTTGCAGTTAGGCAGATATGCGAGAAATATTTAGCAAAAGGTAAGGAGGTGTATGTTGCGTTTATGGATCTGGAGAAAGCATATGATAGAGTTGATAGGGAAGCAATGTGGGATGTGATGAGGTTATATGGAGTTGGTGGAAGGTTGTTGCAAGCAGTGAAAAGTTTATACAAAGGTAGTAAAGCATGTGTTAGAATAGGAAATGAAGTGAGTGATTGGTTTCCGGTGAGAGTGGGGCTGAGACAGGGATGTGTGATGTCGCCGTGGTTGTTTAACTTGTATGTTGATGGAGTGGTGAGAGAGGTGAATGCTCGAGTGCTTGGACGAGGATTAAAACTGGTAGGCGAGAATGACCATGAATGGGAGGTAAATCAGTTGCTGTTTGCGGATGATACTGTACTGGTAGCAGACACAGAAGAGAAGCTTGACCGACTAGTGACAGAATTTGGAAGGGTGTGTGAGAGAAGGAAGTTGAGAGTTAATGTGGGTAAGAGTAAGGTTATGAGATGTACGAGAAGGGAAGGTGGTGCAAGGTTGAATGTCATGTTGAATGGAGAGTTACTTGAGGAGGTGGATCAGTTTAAGTACTTGGGGTCTATTGTTGCAGCAAATGGTGGAGTGGAAGCAGATGTACGTCAGAGAGTGAATGAAGGTTGCAAAGTTTTGGGGGCAGTTAAGGGAGTAGTAAAAAATAGAGGGTTGGGCATGAATGTAAAGAGAGTTCTATATGAGAAAGTGATTGTACCAACTGTGATGTATGGATCGGAGTCGTGGGGAATGAAAGTGATGGAGAGACAGAAATTGAATGTGTTTGAGATGAAGTGTCTGAGAAGTATGGCTGGTGTATCTCGAGTAGATAGGGTTAGGAACGAAGTGGTGAGAGAGAGAACGGGTGTAAGAAATGAGTTAGCGGCTAGAGTGGATATGAATGTGTTGAGGTGGTTTGGCCATGTTGAGAGAATGGAAAATGGTTGTCTGCTAAAGAAGGTGATGAATGCAAGAGTTGAGGGGAGAAGTACAAGAGGAAGGCCGAGGTTTGGGTGGATGGATGGTGTGAAGAAAGCTCTGGGTGATAGGAGGATAGATGTGAGAGAGGCAAGAGAGCGTGCTAGAAATAGGAATGAATGGCGAGCGATTGTGACGCAGTTCCAGTAGGCCCTGCTGCTTCCTCCGGGGCCTTAGATGACCGCGGAGGGTAGCAGCAGTAGGGGAGTCAGCATTATGAAGCTTCATCTGTGGTGGAAATGTGGGAGGTTGGGCTGTGGCACCCTAGCAGTACCAGCTGAACTCGGTTGAGTCCCTGATTAGGCTGAAGGAACATAGAGAGTAGAGGTCCCCTTTTTGTTTTGTTTCATTGTTGGTGTCGGCTACCCCCCAAAATTGGGGGAAGTGCCTTGGTATATAGATAGATATATATATATATATATTATATATATATATATATATATATATATATATATATATATATATATATATATATATATATATATATATACACACACACACAAACATTATCAAACCCCACCATCAAATCTGGTTCCCCACCAGTTGAAGCAGCAACAGCAGCAGGCCGTAAGGAAGGCAAAGCCAAACCCCCTTTTTATGAAAGCACATGAAACATTTAAGCAAAACGGAATAATATCAGGAGAGAGGCGTTTTCCAAAAACAAACTTGACTCACACAAAGCTCATTTCTCACTGGATGTCCTGCAAGGAATGCCATGTATACTGATGTTATTTTTTTACCATTGCAAAATAAATACTATAACAACTACAGATAAACATACATGTAGGAGAGAGAGAGAGAGAGAGAGAGAGAGAGAGAGTGTGTGTGTGTGTCCCTTAAAAGTGGCATTTCAGCAATTGTATTTAATCAATAAATACATCTCTGTGTGTACATACACACACACACACACACACACACACACACACACATATATATATATATATATATATATATATATATATATATATATATATATACATATATATATATATATATATATATATATATATATATATATATATATAATACATATATATATATATATATATATATATATATATATAATTTATATATATATATATATATACTCTTTATATATATTATATATATATATATATATATATAAATATATATATATATATACTGTATATATATATATATATACATATATATATATATATATATATATATATATATATATATATATATATATATATATATATATATATATATATATATATATATAATATACACACAGTATGCCCTTTCTGAGTGGGGGATACCTTAATGCGGTGAAAGGGTTTGTGTATCGCCATGATCAGCAAAGCTGTACTAATCAGGGCCACCCATACTAGGCTGGTTTGCTGTGAGGGATCAAACGAATATCTCCCACCATCACCAATGAGCAGTGGTTAGCATGGTAATGAAAACTGGCCAAACTCCTGACATGAATTGACATGTCTGAGGCATTTGTCCTGCAGTGGACTAGAATTGGATGCCTTTTTTAAATATATATATATATATATATATATATATACATATATATATATATATATATATATATATATATATATATACTTACTATATATATATATATATATATATATATATATATATATATATATACTTACTGTATATATATTATATATCTATATATATATGTGTGTGTGTGTGTGTGGTAAACTCACAGGTAAACGTTATGCCTAAATGCAAAACAACCATATTGCTAAAATACACGTGTGTGTGTGTGTGTGTGTGTTCATGAATAGGCCTACGTGTATGTGCAAGCATCAATATCAGTTCACGATATATTATATATAAAATTTGGTATCAAAGTCATGTAGCTGCGATTTCAATCTGGATATTAGAATTAACCTTAAATGGAAGGAATTAATAAACATTACAACCATTAATCCCATGTTAAACATATGACCATTAACCTTATTTCATAAACTAATATAAACTGCCTAACGTTATGGCAACCTTCATTTACGACCAATTAATTACTAAGCCTTTAAGTAACGAGGAATTTGCAGCCAAAATAATGATGGTATGAGGTGCAGTATAATTGCGTATCCAAAATGAATTTTTTTTCTATTTGGCATATTCGGCAGTATGAGTTTGTTTTGCCCCCAAAAAGGGTGGCTTCAAAATGTATTCTTCTTATAGTTTTCAGTGAATTATTCTCTGTGGCGGCTGGCTCCAAGACAGATCTCAAGTACAGTTGGGCACGGACATTCCAGGCACACCTAGTTCTGAGGGTGGCTTCAAAATGTGTTTCTTATACGGTTTTCAGTAAATCATTATTTGAGGTTGCTGGCTCAAAGGCATATCCCATGTACAGTTGGACATGGGCATTCCTGGCACACCTAGCTCTGAGGGTGGCTCCAAAATGTGTTTCTATTCTAGTTTTCAGTAAATTATTCTGTGTGGTTGCTGTCCCCGAGGCATATCCCATGTACAGTTGGACATGGGCATTCCTGGCACGCCTAGCTCTGAGGAAATGCACCCTGTCACTCCCTTACTGCCCGGCGAGTTCCTTTGTCATCTCTCACAGTTTAGATACTCGCCGAGCAGTAAGGGCGTGGCAGGGCGCATTAATTCAAGAGGGAGGTGTGCCTGGAACTCCTGTGTCCTACTGTACATGGGAAATGCCTATAGACATGCAAACTTCTCCTTAAAAGAATAATTTGCTGCAAACCCGTAAGAGAAGCACCTTTTGGAGCCATCCTCAGAGCAAGGTGCGCCAGGAATTTTTGTGTCCAACTGTACAAGGTACTGACGTGCTTTTAGCATTGATTTCTTAGAGGTCATTCGAATACAACGTTGTTTAGGTCAGTAATCAATATATCATTTTAATGCCTGATTTCTGACCAACTTTCTCTTAGTTCTTCCTTGAGCCGTCACGTATCATTATTATTATTATTATTATTACTACTACTACTACTACTACTACTACTACTACTACTACTACTACTACTACTACTACTACTTACTTACTTACTTACTTTCATAGCCCAGTGAGGAAAGGAAATAAAATAAACTCTAAAGGCTACAAGAAATAATTAATAACAATAAACTATATCTTGAGATCAGTAACAACATTAAAAGTTTTGGTAACCCTTCTGTCATTGTTCAAACATACATCAAAATGATGAAATTCCCTAACCACTTCTTTCCTAAAAGTCCAATTTCTCTATCAGAATCTAATCGCTAGTTGCTAGTCACGAAGACCATCCAAAAATTTTCGCAACGCGTCCATGGATCAGACATGCTTCTGTTTGGCCGGACTGATAGCCATCCAAGCGTCTTGAAGTAACACATCCATCACTTTCTACTTGGATGACCTTCAAACTTTTTCCCCCTAACATTCCACTCTTGGGCTTTTTTTTTTTTTTAAGACTTTTATTCGAACCGAGAGTTAAGAGTTTAGATTTTTATTAGAATGTGTTTATAATTCACTTTTATTTGGACCGAACGATGTTAGAATTCTGACTTTTTTTTTTAAGACTTTTATTCGAACCGAGAGTTGGCGTCAGATTTTTATTAGGAATGTGTTTATAATTCATTTTTATTTGGAACGAACGAGTTAGAATTCTGACTTTTATTCGGAACAATTTAGAATTCAGACTTTTTTTTTTTAAGACTTTTATTCGAACCTAGAGTTCACATTTTTATTAGGATTGTATTATAATTCACTTTTATTTGGACCGAACGATGTTAGAATTCTGACTTTTATTCGGAACAATTTAGAATTCACTTTTTTTTTTTTTTTTTAGACTCTTATTTGAACAGAGAGTTAAGAGTTCAGATTTTTATTAGGATTGTATTATAATTCACTTTTATTTGGACCAAACTAACAAGTTAGAATTCAGACATTTTTTTAACCATGAGAGAGAGAGAGAGAGAGAGGAGAGAGAGAGAGAGAGAGAGAGAGAGAGAGAGAGAGAGAGAGAGAGAGAGAGAGAGAGAGAACAAGTTATATCTTCAATGTCTCTTCCCAAAATAAGTAAAAATTCAATGAATAA
>NC_090740.1:2615924-2618424 GCF_036898095.1 Palaemon carinicauda
CAAAAAAAAAAGAAAAAAAAAATAGAAAAAAAAATAGTGACCGTAAGAACACTGCAAAAACTCTACATAAATGCTCACAGTACACCGCTAGAAATACACTGAAGGCATTAAAGCGAAACCCTAGATCCCGCAAGGAATTAACATTTCAAACTAAGTTCATTTCCCAAACGTTCAATGTATTCAAGCAAGCACTGCTTGCGTTTAAGGGCTTTACGCTCAAACAGAGCTTGCTGTATTCCATCTCGTCATCATTTATTCAATGACATTGTCTTGTATTGCTTCATTTTACATTTGCTTTATAAAGGACAATGATATTCTCAGAACTGAGTGGAGGGTAATCAATTGCCTTTGATACCGAAACTTCCTGTTGACGTTAAAGGTGGATGTGTGGATGTTAACATATCACATATATATATATATATATATATATATACACACACACGTGGTTGTGTGTATGTATACAGTATGGGAGTCATCAAAATGACAGCTAAATATTTAGATAGATATATACACACACTCTACGTATGTATATATATATATATATATATATACACACACACATATATATGTGTGTGTGAGTGCGCGTGTGTATCTATCTAAATATTTAGCCGTCAATTTGATGGCTCTTGTACACTATACACACATGTGTATATATATATGTATATATATATATATATATATATACATATATATATATATATATATATATACATATATATATATATACATACATATAAAGTGTATTTCATACATTGAGGGAGAGAGAGACACTACAATGAGACAAGTATATTTCACGCATTTCAGAGATAGATAGAGAGAGAGAGAGAGAGAGAGAGAGAGAGAGAGAGAGAGAAACTATAATACAGCCTCGTCGTACATATTATGCATAAAAATCAAGTCCGAGTTCCGTGTGTTTGAACAAGGCTCTCCAACAGAAACTGTATTTAGACTAAGGAGGTTTATTGTTGTTATAACAAGAGGAGAGTTTTTTTCTGTGCTTTGCATAATGTAAGAGTTTCTATTACCTCGGGATCCACGTTCTTCGGAAAATATCACGCGACAAGGAGGGAGTAATAAATTATTTATGTATTTATATAAGTAAATACATACAAGATATAATAATGTATAATATTCACACACATATATAAATGTGGTATTTCATTTAAAGGGGTTAGGGTTCGATCCCAGTATAAGATAGGAATTTATTTCAATTTGAGCACGGTATTGCGTTGATTTTCGTCTATATATACATATATATATATATATATATATATATATATGTATATATATAGCCTACACATATATAAATATATATACATATATATACATACATACATACATACATATATATATATATATATATATATATATCCTTTCTGAATGGGGATACCTTAACTATCTTAACGTGGTGAAAGGGTTTGCGTATCGCTAAGATCAGCAAAAGTGCATTAGTAAAAAACACCCATACTAGGTCGGTTTGCTGTCAGAGATATGTGAAGAAAATAGGCAAAAACCCAGACATGAAAAAATACACGTATGAAGAGGCCTTTGCCCTGCAGTGGACTAGAAATGCTGCGTTGTTGTTATTATTGCTGTTGTTGTTGTAGTTGTATAAATAGCCTACTGCATATATATATATATATATATATATATATTTGGAAGGAGAGAATTTTCGCCAAACTTAAAAATAAAAACTTTTGTATACGGATAATTTGGTTGTTGTTATTTGAATAGCCTACTGTATGTATATATGCATATATATAGACATATATTTGCAAGGAGAAATTTACGCGAAACTATAAAAGGAACAAAAAAATTGCACGCGGATAAATTAGCATGGCGATATTTTACGGGAATAGAAGATGAATGTGCGTAATTCTCTTCTCATTTGCCACGGAAAAAAAAAAAAAAAAAAAAAAAAAAAAAAAAGAGGAAAAGAAGAAAAAACAATTACGATCTCTTCCACTTTTTTTCATGTAAATTTGTTTGGGTGATTTACAAGAGTTTCTAATTGCTTTGGTTAAGGGTCTAAATACATTTCAGGGGAGAGGAAAGTAATAAGGGAAAGAGACGTAGGACATGTCCCTAAAAAGGTTTAAAGGTAGCTCATGAATGGCAGAGGCAAGGGTCAGTGACAATGACCTATAGTCCATTTCTTTTAGCGATGCATATTTGCACCGACTCGCAGCGGTGCCCTTTTAGCTCGGAAAAGTTTCCGGATCGCTGATTGGTTGGAATTATCTCGTCCAACCAATTAGCGATCCGGAAACTTTTCCGAGCTAAAAGGGCACCGCTGCGAGTCGGTGCAAATATGCATCGCTAAAAGAAATGGACTATTGAGACTGACCATATATACATATGAACAGCATCCCAGCCTTCTCTCCAACCAAGCTAGGACCAGGGAGCGCCAAGTAATGGCTGTTGGTGTATCAGCAAGTAGACTTATTGGCTACAAGGTTTCTATCCACCCAAGCTAGGACCAGGGAGCGCCAATTAATGG
>NC_090740.1:2623424-2630924 GCF_036898095.1 Palaemon carinicauda
AGCAAGAGACCTTTAACCCAAGGCAGTGGAAGACCATGGTACAGAGGCACTTGCTAATTTTCAGTAATAATAATAATAATAATAATAATAATAATAATAATAATAATAATATATATATATGTGTGCGTGTGTGTGTTTGTGTGTGCATATATATTTATGATAAATTTTGTACATTTAGACGTGTTTTTCTTATTCAAATAAGCCATATATTTGTATAAAATATATGGCTTATTTGAATATATATATATATATATATATATACATATATAAGAAGAAAATCATTACGCTATTCTCGATACAAGCATAGAAAACGCACCGAAAGGTCAATGGGCCCCCACTCGTTTAATTTCTACAAAAACACGAAAACGAGAAAATAACCATTTTCGAATATAAATTTCCAACCCATCTTTGGGGAAGGCAATTCCGATGAACACTAACGTGATGCAAGACACTTCGCTACCAGAAACCAAGTGTGTTACGAAAATAGCACGGACAATAGCGAGCCATTTATTTCAATCTTGCTAACGGACGCGGCTCTCACAACAGCATGAACCCTTGCTAGCGTTTCCGTCTTGTCTAACAAAGGCAGCACCAGCAAATTTATTTGATACAGATATTCGGAAACGCAAAAAAATCATTACTTTACAAAAGGTAACTGCCTCTAAAAAGCCCTGATTAATGTAACTACAACCACAACAACAAAAAAATATCTATTTCATAAATACCTGTGGTTATTCTGACAGTGATGACTTTAACTAAATTTCTGATGTAAGAGAAATCTTTCAAGACCACACAGACAAACCCTAGCTTCTTGGTATTTATTGGAAAGATCTTTCCACTCTATAATTTACAGTCCACTCATTAAAGGCAGTGTCAAGGGACAGTGACATTGCCCTTGCAAGCAGGACAATGCCCTACAGACTGACATGTTGAGCATAGATGTCATTTTTCTTTACTCTAATAATAAAGTTTGAATCAAGCACTTTAAATGTGTAGGTTCTAGGAATAAAGTTAGATACAAGTCCTCAAAATGTGTAGGTTCTAGGAATAAAGTTAGATCCAAGTCCTCAAAATGTGTAGGTTCTAGGAATAAAGTTAGAACTAAGGCCCCAAAAAGTGTAGATTCTAGGAATAAAGTTAGTTCCAAGTCCTCAAAATGTGTAGGTTCTAGGAATAAAGTTAGAACTAAGGCCCCAAAAAGTGTAGGTTCTAGAAATAAAGTTAGATCCAAGTCCTCAAAATGTGTAGGTTCTAGAAATAAAGTTAGATCCAAGTCCTCAAAATGTGTAGGTTCTAAAGTTAGAACTAAGGCCCCAAAAAGTGTAGGTTCTAGAAATAAAGTTAGATCCAAGTCCTCAAAAAGTGTAGCTTTAATGAATAAAGCTAGAACTAAACCCTCAAAAAGTGTAGGTTTATGAATAAAATTAAAACTAAGCCCTCGAAAAGTGTAGCTTTGATGAATAAAGTTAAAACTAAGCCCTCAAAAAGTGTAGGATTTATGATAAGGCTAGAACTAACCCCTCATAACGTGTATGTTCTAGGAATAAAGTTAGAACCCTTTCCTCATTGATTTCCTAGTAATTCAATATCTTACAAGGGCTCGCGTATACGCTGGAAGTTACTTAATTTCATTGCCTATCACGATAAGGGAACATCAATCGCATTTCCTCCTGTGTTTGTGAAATTATGCAGACATACCATCCCTCCCAAGTTATGCAATTGGGTTCAATTAACGTCACATTCGGTTCGCAAGTGGCACTGGCGCCTCTTTGAAAATGCAGTCTCAGATTGCTCGCAACTGTTCCCGACAGTTCTCCGTCAATGCAACTGTTCGCGACAGTTTCCTGGCGATGCAACTGTTCCTTACATTTTCCTGTCAATGCAACTGTTAGCAACAGTTTCCTGGCGATGCAACTGTTCCTTACAGTTTCCTGTCAATGGAACTGTTCGTGACAGTTCCCTGTCAATGCAAATGTTCCCGTCAGTTCTCTGTCAATACAACTGTTCATGCGATTTCCCTGTCATTGAAAGTGTTCACAACAATTCCCTGTCAATGCAACTGTTTACGACACTTCTGTCAATGTAACTGTTCCCGACAGTTTCCTGTCAATGCAACTGTTCACGACAGTTATCTGTCAATACAACTGGTCCCGACAGCTCTCTGTCAATGAAACTGTTCACGACAATTCCCAAGCAATGCAACTGATCATTACAGTTCTCTGTCAATACAACTGTTCCCGATAGTTCTCTGTTAATACAACCGTCCACAACAGTTTCCTGTCAATACAACTGGTCCCGACAGTTCCCTGTCAATGCAACTGTTTCCAACAGTTCTCTATCAATGCAACTGTTCATGACAGTTTCCTGTCAATGCAATTGTTCCGACAGTTCCCTGGCAATGCAACTGTTTCCAACAGTTCTCTATCAATGCAACTGTCCATGATAGTTTCCTGTCAATGCAACTGTTTCCAACAGTTCTCTATCGATGCAACTGTTTCATGACAGTTTCCTGTCAATGCAGTTGTTCCCGACAGTTCCATGTCAATGCAATTGTTCCCGACAGTTCCCTGTCAATGCAACTGTTTCCAACAGTTCTCTATCAATGCAACTGTCCATGATAGTTTCCTGTCAATGCAATTGTTCCCGACAGTTCTCTGTCAATGCAACTGTTCCCGAGAGTTCTCTATCTGTGTAATTGTCCCCGACAGTTCTCTGCCAATGTTATTGTTCCCAACAGTTTCCTGTCAATGCAACTGTTCCCGAGAGTTCTCTATCTGTGTAACTGTTCCCGACAGTTCTCTGCCAATGTTATTGTTTCCGACAGTTCCCTGCCAATGCAACTGTTTCCAACAGCTCTCCGTCCATGCAACTCTTTCCAAACAATTCTCTATCAATGTAACTGTTCACGACAGTTCTCCGCCAATATCCTTAGAAGGAGTTACATCATTAGAAAGGATGACTCAAGGTTTTCAATGAAAATTTTTTACCGCCATTCGAGTAATGGCGGTTCCATCTGTCAAGGAAGTGAGATCATAATATTGATTTCATACCTGAGCTTGTCTTCAAATTTACATTTTCAGGGCAGGAAATCATTATTCATAGAGTTTTGATCATTTGATTTTTTTTTTTTTTTTTTTTTGCAGTTTTATCATGAGATTGGCGTGACTAAGACAAAAAATCGTCAGTGGAAAATATATATAAAAATATCTTAAATTTTTTTTTTATTGTTCCTTGTCTGTTTGAGTAGTGTTATTCAAATAATATACACACACACACACACACACACATATATATATATATATATATATATATGATAAATTTTACACATTTAGACGTATTTTTCATATTCTCCATCGCCAAGTGGTATGGCAATGTTAATACAAGTTTCCTGGACCAGGGTTCGACTCCCGGCCGGTCAGAAGCTGTTGTCTTTGTGTGATTTCGCCTGGGGCTCTGATGCCGAGGTCGTTAATAGAATCCAGACATTAATGTATCAAAAATATATGGCTTATTTGAATGAATATATATAAATATAAATATATATATATATATATATATATATATATATATCAAGTATGAACGTGGCTTAGGAAACTGTCTTTACATAAACACAATAAATGAATAAACACAATTTTGCATGAAAATAGAAATGAAATGCATTATTGTCCATATGGGAATGATAAATCTCAGGATAATTAATGAGTAAAACATAATTATGCATATAAAAAGTCTTATTGCAAAAAAGTAATCCAAATTAATTAGCGTTAACAAAATGACCAATAAAAAGTAAATCAAACTTAATTGGTTCCAGGAAAGTGTTTGTAAGTCGAATTGCTTATGCGTCGAATTGTTTGTAAGTCGAATTGTTTGTACGTCGAATTGTTTGTAAGTCGAATTGGTTGTGCGTCGAATTATTTGTACGTCGAATTGTTTGTTAGTCGAATTGGTTGTACGTCGAATTGTTTGTAAGTCGAATTGGTTGTACGTCGAATTGTTTGTAAGTCGAATTGTTTGCACGTCGATTGGCTTGTAAGTCGAATTTTTTGCCTAGGTTAAGCCAATTCAGAATCCCCTGCCTATAATTACCAACTACAAAAGTCAATAATTAATTGGGTTTTATATGAAATAACAATCCGGTTAATAAATGTCGATTTGCGTACTGTATTAAATGATATAATATTGCTTTATTACAACATTTCTGTATCATTTGGTTATTTTCATTTGGATCTGTGTTTGTAACTGCAAAAGTTTAATAAGTCGGAGGTTTTAATCTGTTTTTCATTAACCAATCTCTCTCACGTAACTCCAAACAAAGTAGGTAAGGGAACAAATTTCTTTGCTTGTGCTCTTCTTCTTCTTTTTCTTCTTCTTCTTCTTCTTCTTCTTCTTCTTCCGCCTCGCAGCTTTAAAAGGGCTAACCCCTCCTCATCACACACATGCAACCTTCTTTAATATCCTTTGGCTAATCCAATAAATACATAATTTCCTCGACTTTCCAAGCGTTCAAGGAGTTCACTTTCAATCTCGCCAGTTAATTTTCCTCTTGGGAGAATTCGCTTTCGATCTCGAGAGATTTCTAGCCTTCATATCGACGAGACTTCCGATTTTAATTGTCGCTTTGATCTCTTACAATGATAGTTTCATTTTCGTGTTTTCATCCTCATTGTTGGAGAGTTTCACTTGCGTTAGGACTACCTTTGTTGAGAGTTTTTTTTCTTTTAATACTCGTGTTTTCAGTTTCATTCTTGCGTATATTTTTCTTAATTAACAGATTCGCTTTCATTCTTCAGAGTTCAGTTGGACTGTCGAGTTTCCACCTTCCTTCTCCTTTTTTATATTTCACGATTTTATTTTTTTCATTCTCTGAATAATTCTTCTTATGCTCGCTTATTTTTCATTTACTCCGTGTTTATTTATTATGTTTCAATTCGTTGTTTACTTTTTTTATTGTTTCTCTTCATTGTTTAGTTTTTTAATATGCTTCTCTTCCTTGTTTATTTATTATGTTTCTCTTCGTTGTTTACTTATTATGTTTCTCTTCGTTGTTTACTTATTATGTTTCTCTTCATTGTTTACTTTTTTTATTGTTTCTCTTCGTTGTCTAGTTTTTTAATATGCTTTTCTTCCTTGTTTATTTATTATGCTTCTATTCTTTGTTTACTTTTTATGTTTCTTTCCGTTGTTTATTTTTTTTATTAGATTTCTTTTCGTTGTTTACTTTTTTCATTCTTTCTCTTCCGTGTTTACTTTTTTCATTGTTTCTCTTCCGCGTTTACTTTTTATTATGTTACTCTTCGCTGTTTACATTTTTATTATGTTACCTTTTGTCGTTTACTTTTTTTACCATGTTTCTCTTCTTTCTTTACCTTTTTTATCACGTTTCTCTTCCTTGTTTACTTTTTAATTGTTTCTACTGTATACGACCCGTATTTACTTTCTCATAATTTCTCTACCGTGTTTCCCTTTTTATTATGTTTATCTACCGTATTTACTCTTTTATTACTTTTCTCTTCCGCCTTCACTCTCTCATTGCGTATCGTTTAAACTCCACACAAAATTGCAGCGGGAAAACAAACCCATTTTACTGGTATACAGAAAACTTCCCTAAAAAATCTACCCACAATCAAAGCACATGACCTTACCTAAACCAGGTCACGAGGAAGGTCAGCTGACGACGATGGCCTTCATGCACTGACCTTATCATTCAAAGCCACGCCCTTCCCTTGCACCATAGGGTTCCCGAATCTATGGGTATTTCCTTGTCCCCCTTCCTTTAATAAACACCTTCGAGAGACATAGATTACGAACCCTCTCTCTCTCTCTCTCTCTCTCTCTCTCTCTCTCTCAGGTCGAAGTTCCCGGGAAGAGAAGAACATATAGTGCATGATTTAAAGTGATTTGCTTGAAATAGTTGACCTGGGGTAAGCACGATTGCAAAACATTGTATAGAGTATTACATGAAAAGTAAAATCAATACCAGATGCTTGCTCAGGCAGAATCTATAACGTTTATAACGCTTCCAGAAAGATAAAATAAATGTTAGATCTTTGCTCAAAAAGCCTCTATAACGTTTAAAGGGTTTAAAGGCCTCTCATGAATGGCAGAGGCAAGGGTCAGTGACATTGCCTTAGCAAGCAGGACATTGCCCTAGAGACTGACCATATATCATATGATCAGCGCCTGAGCCCCCTCTCCAGCCAAGCTAGGACCAGGGAGGGCCAGGCAATGGCTGCTGATGATACAGCAAATAGACCTATAGGCTACCCTAAACCCCCAATCCTTAGCTCACAAGGATGATAAGGTTACAGACACTAAAGGAACTAACGACGCCCAGTCTGGTGATCACCTAGCAGAGACGTTACCAATCAGGCCACAACAACCCAGAAGTTGATGAATTTCTAATTTACATATAAGCTTCTTGATACACCTGAATGTACAGTTGGGCACGAGAATTCCAGTCACACCTTGCTATGAGGAGGGGCATCTTTCCATACACACATAAGCAAATATTGAACCTTTACCACCGCTCCCCTTTTCCTAACTACATCCCCTCTAACCAAGGTATGGCTACTCCCCTCTTCATCAGGAAGAGACCAGGTAGTTTCAAGTCTAATAATGCCGCTGATATTAACCGGAAATGTGTGTGTGTATGTGTATGTATATATATATATATATATATATATTTATATACATACATAAATACATACATACACACACACACACACATATATATATATATATATATATCCAGACACTTCCTCTTTATTATATAGAGGAGATCTACCACTAAAAACTGAATGTATAGTTTAAAAGCAACAATAAATTCCCCCCCCACAAAAAAAAAAAAAGCGAATCTCCCCATTATTTAAGGCAAACATCACCTTGATACCATCAACCACCGCTTACACGGTTAAGATAAGATCTCCAAATATGATATTCACTTCACAATATTTCAACAAGTGTTTCAACAAGTTTCGCGTGCACTCAGTTGTTTCCTTATCAAGATATTTAAGTATAATCAACTATTATCATACCAATGAAAAGATGCTTTAATTTTTGGAAATTTCATTAAATTTCCTACTTGAGGAACGTGGCTCTAAATAATATATGAAGAGATGGTTTAATATGTCAATATATATTTTTTGGGGATAATTCTTTTGCTGATTTTTAATCCAGCTAATATATATATATATATATATATACAAACACACATACATACATATATATATATATATATATACACACACACACCAATCTACACGACCCGTCAAATATGACCGACACACAGAATTAACCATTCCCACAAACTCTTCCTTTCCTCTTCCTTTCTTAATTACAACACGGCTACTCCCTATTCCCCCTACCTTAATGGACGGGAAGACCGAGTAGTCGTACGCCTGCCAATGCCCCTCAGCACGAGTGTATATATATATATACACACATAAATACATATATAAATACACACACATACACACACCCACACACACACATATATATATA
>NC_090740.1:2643424-2650924 GCF_036898095.1 Palaemon carinicauda
CGTATAATTACTCGGTCTCTCCCCATCCCTCGTATAGGGGAAGGGGAGTAAGCAGTCATACCCGAGAGGTACAATCGGAAACCATAATCTCCCACAAATTGCCAAAACTGCCGTGTTGTAGTTAGGAAACGAGGGATGGAATTTTAAGGGTTGAATCATTAAGTGTGTACATGTCTATTTAAATATTTAACAAGTCATTATTGTCGGGTCACGTACACTACTACTACTACTAATAATAATAATAATAATGACAAAAGTAATAATGATAAACGTAGTAATATTATTAATAATTAAAATACCAATAATAATAATAATAATAATAATAATAATAATAATAATAATAATGACAAAAGTAATAATGATAAACGTAGTAATAATAATATAATAAAAATAATAATAATAATGACAAAAATAATAATGATAAGCGTAGTAATAATAATAATAATAATAATAATAATAATACCAATAATAATAATAATAATAATAATATTAATAATAATAATAATAATGACAAAAGTAATAATGATAAATGTAATAATAATAATAATAATAATAATACCAATAATAATAAAAATAATAATAATAATAAAAATAATAATAATGACAAAAGTAATAATGATAAACGTAGTAATAATAATAAAAATAATAATAACAATAATAATAATAATAATAATAATAATAATAATAATAATCTTTCAAATCTATTCATCTCTAATATAAACCCGAATAATTTAATTCGGAACCAGTCGCTTCCCATCAGATAACGAATTTAACATTTACCTTAAAACAAAATGAATAAAAAAACGACTAAGATTAATCAAATCAATCTAGGAAAGTAACTTTTGGACATTAAGACGATTTGCTTCGATGCTTCGAAAGCTTTTTTGCAAAATGACAAGACAGCATCAAGGTTAATCGCGAGCCATTTGTCAAAATGAAATCAGAATACTCCTAAGTTTTCCCGTGTGTTTTATCTTCGTCTTCTCAGATCTAAGGCTGCGTGGGGAACTCTCTCTCTCTCTCTCTCTCTCTCTCTCTCTCTCTCTCAAGTGCTTGAATTTTTTTTTGACAATGAAGCTTATTAATTGGGCAAAACTTCGGTGAGAAAGGTTTTGGTAATATTCTCTGTATGTGTATATATATATATATATATATATACAGACATATATACATATGATATATAAAATCATATATATACTGTGAGTATCTATGCACAGACACACACACACAAACATATATATATATATATATATATAGAGAGAGAGAGAGAGAGAGAGAGAGAGAGAGAGAGAGAGAGAAACACTATGTATATCAAGCAAAACACTGTATAATTCCCAAGCCATTCAGAAGTGCACGATCATACGAAAGTTGAACGAGAATAAAACGTGAGTGATCGGGACATACCCAAAGTCATAAGAAAGAGGCCTGAACACCTGTATTTCTAAATGTTCACCTGTGGCGCTATCAATAATCTGCGAGAATAATGCTTGACATATTCAGGTAACGAAAGAGTCAAAAGGAAACTTTGCAAATTACCTCAGACTGCCAAGAAGAAGAAGATGAAGATGAAGATGAAGAAGAAGGAGAAGAAGGAAAAGGAGAAGAAGACGAGGACGAACACGAAGATGAAGAGGAGGAGAAGAAGAAGAAGACGAAGAACAATATGAAAACAAAGGCGAAGAAGAAGATGAAGAAGGAGAAGAAGGAAAAGGAGAAGAAGACGAGGACGAACACGAAGAAGAGAAGAAGAAGAAGAAGACGAAGAACAATATGAAGACAAAGGCGAAGAAGAAGAAGACGACGACGAAGAAGAAAAAGAACAACAACAATAACAAGACGAAGAAGAATAAGAAGAAGAAGAAGAAGAAGACGAACAACAACAACAAGACAAAGACGAAGAATAAGAACAAGAAGATGAGGAAGAAAAAGGACAAGAAGAAGAAGACGAAGAAGATGAACAACAACAACAAGATGATAACAAAGAAGAAGAAGAAGAAGAAGAAGAAGAAGAAGAAGAAAAAAGAAGAAGATAACCATTAATGAATCTCTTTGTCGTCTGTAATGTAACTTATATACTTATTACTTCTCTGGATTACCTTTTACAATGTAATTTTCGAGTCAAGTTTATTCTTTAGACACACTTTACTTTCGTTGAATCATATCTAATTTGCTGTTATTTTCATCTGTGTTTAATTGCAGATTTTCTTTCTCTCCTTAATTCGGTTTTCTAATTAATTTGAGTGGTTTCTTCCACAGAATGAATATAATTATTCAGTAGAAAGACAGCTACAAAAATCAGTTGTACTAAGTGAGTGTGTGTATATATATATATATATATATATGTATATATATATAGAAATATATATAGAAATATATATATAAAATATATATATATATATATATATAAATACACACACACACACACATATATATATATATATATATTTATATATACATACATATATGTATATATAAATATATATATATATATAAATATAAATATATATATATATATATATATATAAATATAAATATATATACATATATATAAACAAATATATATATATATATATATATAAGAGAGAGAGAGAGAGAGAGAGAGAGAGAGAGAGAGAACCCAGCGGCAGGGCTAGTTCGCACTAGCCCGCCCAATTCCTTCTGGGCCCAGAAGCCGTCATACACTGATGGCAGGAGTTAAAAATGCGCTATGAAATCAGATGACATATCTCGTGACATAGCAGCATCTTCCGATATGTCATCATTACGACCAAAAAGTGAGATAAGGGAAGTTCCATTGCCTAGATTTGCGTGACCCGGAGCAGAGAGAGAGAGAGAGAGAGAGAGAGAGAGAGAGATAAAAAATAACCCGATTGGCCGATATAGGTTGAAGAGAAATCTGACGCTGAATTATACAATTAAAAATAGAATTATATAATAAAAATCTGTCCTAATCTTCCCTATATAACATAAATCAAGTGTTTGGTATATATATATATATATATATATATCGTCGCGCTCAACATCACTGCCAGACGTATGACTACGCGGTCTCTCCCCGTCCCTCAGGTAAGGGGAGAGGGAGCAGTCATACCCTGGTGAGATGGGATATATATATATATATATATATACATGATTTTTTTCCTGTCACGCTCAGCAGCACTGCCAGACGCGTGATTACTCGCTCTCTCCCGTTCCTCGGGTAAAGATGGGAGAGTTTAGTCATACCCTGGTGAGAGGTGAGAGGGAGTATCCCCAAAGGTACACTCGGAAACCACAACCGCCCACAAATTACCGAAACTGCCATGTTGTAGTTAAGGAAAGAGGGAAGGGGTGGGCAGGGTAGAATATGCGTGTGAGCATATCTATCTAAATATCTAGCCGTCAATCTTGACGGGTCGCACACACTAGTTAGGTAACAAATAAAATTAGAAGAAACTAAAAACATCAAGATAGTTGATCTCTCTCTCTCTCTCTCTCTCTCTCTCTCTCTCTCTCTCTCTCCTGTATCCACCGTGACCTCTCACATATCAGTTCAAAAAAGGAGATTTCCAGGATCAAGGAGCATTAAACCATATCAGTTTCCTTCCTGGAAAAGGATTAAAATGATAAAAGCAAACAGCGAAAAAGCAAAATGGAACTCTCAAGTTCTTAAACTTTATATACTATATATATATTCAGCCATTTCTAATCCACTACAGGACAAAGGCCTGTCTTTATATATGTCAGGGGGGGTTGGTTAATTTTCGTCACCACAGCAAACCAAACTAGTATGGGTGTCCTTGACTAGTACACCTTTGCCGGTGGTGGCGATAGACAAAACCTTTCACCACGTTGAGGTATCCCCACTCAATATATATATATATATATATATATATATTCTTTTCAACCTCTCTCTCTATATAACACGTTCTCTACACTCGTCCACAATTTACTCCATCCTCTCTCTCTCTCTCTCTCTCTCTCTCTCTCTCTCTCTGCGTATCATAGTTTATTCCCTCTCTCTGACACTTCATTTAAGTAATTCTCCATCCCTTTGGTAGGCAGTCCATCCGCCGTCTATCCTTCTCTATCCCTCTCCCCTGACACTCTATCCCATTTTATCCAACCTATTTCTCAATCAGCATCACATTTCCTCTCTATGATAACTTCTTCTCACTCACAATTTCTCAATCTACCCTCACACTTTACACCTACATCACATCTCCATCACACTAAACCCCCCCTTCCCCTTATCTCTCCTCCATCTCCATCACACTACCCATCCCTTCCCCCTCTTCAATCCCCAATGGTTATGAGAGCAAGCGTTCTAAATTTCCCCTCACACTTTACACCTCAATCACATTTCCATCCTAGTTCCCCATCTCCATCACACTAAACCCCTCTTCCCTTATCTCTCCTCCATCTCCATCACACTACCCCTTCCCCCTCTTCAAACCCCCCTGGTTATGAAAGCAAGCGTTCTAAACCTCCCCTCACACTTTACACCTCCATCACATGTCCAGTAGTTCCCCATCTCCATCACACTAAACCCCCCCTTCCCCTATCTCTCTTCCATCTCGATCACACTACCCATCCCCCCTCCTTACCCCTCTTCAACACCCCCCCCCCTGGTTATGAGAGCAAGCTTTCTAAATTTCCCCTCACACTTTACACCTCCATCGTAGTTCCCCATCTCCATCACACTAAACCCCCCTTCCCCTTATCTCTCCTCCATCTCCATCACACTACCCCTCCCCCCTCTTCAAACCCTCTCCCCCTCTTCAATCCCCCCCAGGGGATTATGAGAGCAAGCGTTTCATTAGTCCTATTCTTGATCCATTGACAATCTCCCCCTCTCCCAGATAAACATCCATCGTCACAGCCCTCTGCTATCTTTCTGAGTCCGTAATTGGACTCAATTGCCAATTTCCAACCGGGCATCATCTTCGGTAGATATGCCATTGAATAAATAGCTAAATTGCTGCTCTGCTAAGTCCTGGTATTTATAATACTGTACGGCTGCTATTCAGGGTGTGTACTGGGGAATTTTTCTGTTTGAGTTCGTGTTTTTTTTTTTTTTCATGTATGATTGGTGTGGTATTTTTCATGTTAATATTAATAATAAAAATAAAAACAATCATCCTTATATAATAAAGACGAAGAGGAAAGGAAATAGGGAACTAATAGAAAAGTAGTTAACAATTAAAATAATTTAAGTACAGTAACATTATAATTAATATTTCATACATAAACTATAAAAAACTGGTCAACTACTATCTTATATTTTCCTCCGTATTTTGATATTGATGTATTCATATAAGTGTCTTTATATCTTGGACACAAAATAAAGCAATAAAACTACAATTTTTAAAGAAATTCTTAAAAACTACAGAAACAGCGTTAGTTTCCTTAACAAATCCATGAACGATAAAAACCGAAACTCTAAGGGACGGAAACCCAAGTTTGACATTATCTTCGTTTTACATTGAAATTTTTTCTGTGTAAATTTTCAACAGATGGGACACTCAGTAAACTGGACGCATTTGAATTAAATTCGTGGAATATTATATATTAAAATCCTTTTTTAATGAATTTAGTGTTCCTTCTTTATGACCAAGCAAAATGTAGGACGCAAATAACACTAACTTCGAAATTGTATTACCGAAAGAAAGTCCAGAGAAGAATAAATAAAAGATAGAATGAACTATAATATTACAACTTAACCAATAGAAATTAGAACAATATAAGTGATAAAAAGCAAACAAAAATTATAAAACATATTAAAAATCTACTCAAAACGAGAATCAGTGAAAGAATTTAAAATCACTTAAGCTAAATGGTTCTTGATGAAAATTTTTAATTCTTTTATGAAATGTCCTTCAAGAAAGCTGTTAACTCCGTTACAATACGTCATTTAATAAAACAACGCATAGGATTGAGAGAGAGAGAGAGACCAGAGAGAGAGGAGAGAGAGGAGAGAGAGAGAGAGTTACCTGGAAAAAGATAAAAACATAAGCTGTAACATCTCTAGGTAATAACGTAAAAGTGAAAAGATTGTTGAATGCAACACGAAACTCTAGAAAAACACACACACACATTATATATACTATATATATATATATATATATATACATATAGTTTATGTATAAAAGAACTAATTTAATGTTGTTACTGTTCTTGAATTATTTTATTTTGATGGTTTCTTCTTCTCTTATAGTTTATTTATTTCCTTGTTTCTTTTCCTCACTGGGCTATTTTTTCCTGTTGGAGCCCTTGCTCTTATAGCATCCTTTTCCAACTAGGGTTATAGCCTAGCTTGTAATGATAATATTATATATACATACATATATATACTATATATATATATTTATATATATACATATAAATATATATATATATATATATATATATACATATAAATATATATATACATATATATAAATATATATATAAATATATATATATATATATATATACATATATATATACTGTATACATATACATACATATATATATATATATATATATACATATATATATATATATATATATTATATAATAATAAAAATAAATCACTATATTTCGACCAATACACACTGGTCCTCTTCAAGGTGTACAATGAAAATTAAGAAAAGGAGTTGACACTGACAGTTTATATAGGAAAGAAAAAGCAAAGGTCACGACTTATTGACAGACCTTGGGTCAAGACATCCTCCGATCGGCTCAAGGATATGAAGCGAACCACGCACCTGGATGGTGTTTAAATTTGGCTAATCCTTCCACGCAGTTGATACAAGCTTCTTGGAACAATGGAAATATCCTTTTCCTTTCCTATATAAACTGTCACTGTGTAATCCTTTTTCTCATTTGTATTGTACACTTTGAAGAGGGCCAATGTCTAGTGGTTGAAATTTAAGTGATTTATTTCTATTTCCTTGTTACTTTTAGGGCCCTTTTGAAATTATATATATATATATATAATATATATTATATTTATATATATATATATATATATATATATATTTATATATATATATATATATATATATACATACATACATACAAACAGTATATACACATATGTGAGTGTGTATGTAATGTATGTATGTATATATATATATATATATATATATATATATATTCAGGATATGAGAGTTCAGTTAAAAAGGATAAAAGTCAATTTGACAATACACTATTAAATCACACTGCAGCAATTAGCAACCTTATCCATCTAGCAACACAACTTTGTAAAAAAAAACAACACAACTGTCACATAGCAACACAGCATTGTCATGAAGCAACACAACTTTGTCATAAAACAACAAAACTTTCTATATAGCAACACAACTTTGTCATAAAGCAACACACTTTTGTTATAAAACAACACAACTGTCATAAAACAACACAACTTTGTCATAAAGCAACACAGCTTTTTCATTAAACAATATAACTTTGTTATAAAACAACACAACTGTCATAAAGCAACACAACTTTGTCATAAAGCAACACAGCTTTTTCATA
>NC_090740.1:2669509-2697009 GCF_036898095.1 Palaemon carinicauda
AGAAAGAGAGAAATTAAGGATAAAAAACTACTTACCCATTATTCATAAAATCAGTTTCCAAATTTTTCATGTTTCGTTTTCAACAAGATGCAAAAAAATACCGATGACTTAAGGACGAAACTCATGTACACTTAAATTCCACCGGACACTATCTGTAGTACGTGACCTGCGCTAAGATTGAACCCCTCCCCATTCAATTATTCTTGGACTCTACAAAGATGACACACGATTCGAATGAACACATCTCCTGACTTCTTTTGGATCCTTGCCGACAAATATCGCACCTTAAAGGTCCTTAAACTATTGTGCAAGGACCTTCCTACCACTTTAATCTACAGAAGGACAGATGACAGGAAAGTTGTTTGGAAATACGTGAGCAGAAATACTGAGGTACACTGTTAGGAAAAAACCGTAATTTTAATCGGAAATTCTCCGTTAAAATCTACTGTTCTCAACCGTATTTCAGTAAATTACAGGCGAACGTAATTTTTCCCTATTTTTTTACAGGTTGGTGACCGTAATATCACTCCTTTACGTCAATATATCCGTTTTTAAAACGGTAAAAATTCTGGAATAAATGTTGCCAGACATTTACTGTTTTAATGCAAATTTTTAAGTGTACAGATTCGACCTGCTGTACCATATCCGCCTTCGAGTGTCTTAATTAGTCCAATATAATTATCAACCGTCTATGTAGGCGAGGAGTCGTAATGTTTTCTAGCGGATTATCTCTCTATGCACTCCAAAATCAAACCATTGTTCTCTAGTCTTGGTTAGTGCCATAGCCTCTGTACCATGGTCTTCCACTATCTTGGGTTAGAGTTCTCTTGCTTGAGGGTACATTCGAGCACAATATTCTATATAATTTCTCTTCCTCTTGTTTTGTTAAAGTATTTATAGTTTATATAGGATATATTTATTTTAATATTATTCTTAGCATATTTATTTTTTCCTTGTTTCCTTTCCTCACTGGGGTATTTTCCCTGTTGGAGCCCCTGGGCTTATAGCATTCTGCTCTTCCAACTAGGGTTGTAGCTTAGCAATTAATAATAATAATAATAATAATAAATAATAATAATAATAATAATAATAATAATATTCTTCACACTAATGACGATATGATTGACAGACTGTGGTAAAAATCTAAAACCTGAATTTTGAGAGAATCCTCAGGTTAAAACGAGACCTCGTTAGATGTGCACTGAATCTCTACTATTACCAATACAACTATAAGATTGTAAGTTTACAACAAAACCATAGTTATTAATTCTAGTTACTGGCAAACACATCTCAAGTTGAGGTGATAAAATAAAAGCCTTGTAGCTGTCTTCTGACAATAACCTATGACAAAAGTCTCTCAAAATGCTATGGAAGCTGACTTTCAATTTTGTAAGTATCCATATATGTACTATGCATATACAATGCAAAATTATACTTTGAAGATTCAAAGGTTACTCATGAGTGACAGAAGCGATCGTAAGTCCATTGTACCTGAGAGTAAACGTGTGCGTGTATATAATATATATATATATATATATATATATATATATATATATATATATATATATATATATATATACATACATATATACATATATATATATACATATACATATATACATATATATATATATATATATATACTGTATATAAAATAAATATAGAATCAGTATCCAAAGCCACACTCCTATATTAGGACCAGGGAGGAAAAGCCATTGGCTACTGGTACCTTAGTAAGTAGAAGTAAGGAGCACTAAAATTCCCATCTATAGCTCATAGGATCAATAATATCATGTTTACCAGTAAATGTTTTCGAGCCATGAGCGGGATTAACATTATATATCAAGGTTATTCATTGAGTTCATGTGATTTTTGAAGCAAGCGGTTTTAGCTTTCAGGAAGCCTCATAAACACTGTAGAGGTTGTCTGAGGAAAGAACTGCATTGTTAAAAACAAACGGAATTTTAATCGGAAATTCTCCGTAACAATATACAATTCTTAGCCGTATTTCAGTAAAATACAGGCGACCGTAATTTTACCTTACTTTGTTATCATCTTTAACGGGTTGGTGACCGTGGTATCACTATTTTACGTCAATATATCCGATTTTAAACTTGCAAAAATCCTGGAATAAATGTTGCCAGTTATTTATTAACGTTTTTTTTTTTAATACAAATTCTTAACTGTGTGCTGGTAATCTCAGCCTATTGAAAGCGTTGTAAACGTTAAAGAGCTTGTCTGGGGAAATAACTGCTGGTGATTTGAGCTTGTAAAAGTTAAAGAAGGTGTCTGAGCACAAAATCCTGCTTGGATTTCAGCCGTATAGAAGTGTTGTAAACGTTTTAGAGGTTGTGCAGTAAGCGTAAGTGATGGCATTACCAGTGATTTTGGCGTATTACGGAACCTATCCCTATACACCACAAATGGTTGTGGTGGCTGATGTGGTAACGTCCCTAATTGGTAAACGCCAAACTGGGGTTCGAGTCTAGCTCAAACTCGTTAGTTCCTTTGGTCGCTACAACTTCACCATCCTTGTGAGCTAAGGATGGGGGGTTTGGGGGAGCCTATAGGTCTATCTGTTGAGTCTTCAGCAGCCATTGCCTGGCCCTCCTTGGTCCTAGCTTGGGTGGAGAGGGGGCTTGGGCATCCTTGTGAGCTAAGAATGGGGGTTTGGGGAAGCCTATAGGTCTATCTGTTAAGTCATCAGCAGCCATTGCCTGGCCCTCCTTGGTCGTAGCTTGGGTGGAGAGGGGGCTTGGACACTGATCATATGTATATATGCTCAGTCTAGAGTCTAGGGCATTGTCCAGCTCGAGAGGACAACGTCACTATTCCTTGCCTTTGCCACTCATGACTGACCTTTAAACATTTAAAGCGTTTAAACAGTACATACCCTGTATAAAAATATCAGATACCAACCTAATACTATTTGTATATAATCTTTGACATATATTCAAATCCGAATATGAATGTAGTTTAAGATCTTTTAGAACCTACTCAAAACCGTTTTAATTTCCAATAGCTTCTCCTAATGTGATCTTGAAACTGTCCAAGAGAGATGTAGATTAATTGATACAGCACTTGAACACTGAAGACCAAATTGACAACAAAGATCAAACATGGAAGATGATGATATAACACTTCCAGTCTGCAGTAACGCTCTCACAAAAGAAGTCACTATTCAGAGTTTGCCTTCAGCATTTATTACTTTTTTTAATGAAAAGCTTATTTGTTGTTCTTCATAAAAATAGGAGAAAACAACTGTTTGTTACCTCTGCCAACGAAGATGGAAGGAGGTTATGCTATACCCCTTCCCCTGTCTGTGTGTGTGTTTGTTTGTGAACAGCCTTCAGTCCACAATTTTAATCGTAAAGAAACTTGCAGGGTTAAACTGTTATGTAAAAAGCTTGAAAGTCAAAGGTCAAGGTTAAGACGAGCAAAATATCCATATCACGTAATCAGCCATAAGTTTGGACATCCTTGTCATAGAGATATCAAACGTGATTCATATTTGAGTGTATGTATATCCATGCAGATGAGAAATAAGCTGCCGTGGCGGAGATCTGCACTTTACCAAGTGCCCTTCTAGTTAACAATAGTTATTCTGATTCTTCTATATTCCCCCATAACGCAATTGAAAATACAAGAGAAAATGAATAAAACTTAGTCTGGTGGAGAAAGCACATAGTCAGGATACGTTAAAACAAAAGAAACGTCAATAAACATATGGTTGTGTTGTAGGGGATAATTTACATACAAAAAAATGGAAGTTGGGGGGGGGCGGTTTCCTGTAGAAAACTGGCTCTTATGAATCAACAAGAGAACGCACTAAAAAGCCGTCAAGGCGGGTTTACACGGTCGAATGGTTTGTCGAACGCGGTTCGACAGACAAGTGTTTGAAGTAATGTTCGAACGTGTGAACGGGGGATTTGGTTGTCGAACACGTTCGTCGAATGATTCGAATGTTCTCACCTGACTTTTATAGGCGGGGCTTCATTGTCCACAAAACTTATGCATTTGTGGCTGACTCCACCTCTTCGAACCGTTTTACAACCAGGTTCGACAACTGGGTTCGACAGACCGTTCGATAGCGTAAACCCAGCTTAAGGAGACTCGCCGATACAAGAAAATCATTATAGGATTAAAAGACTTCCTAAATACTACAATTCGAAAAGGTCAAAAGTATAAAGAGATAGTCCTGGAGTGCGTGTGCCTTAAAAATGTGCATTTTAATTAATACTACCAAAACACAATTGAATGCTAATTCCTTTCCTACAATCGAGTAACTATAGACAATTCTTGAAACTCTCTCTCTCTCTCTCTCTCTCTCTCTCTCCTCTCTCTCTCTCTCTCTCTCCCTCTCTCTCTCTCTCTCTCTCTCTCAATACATTGTCATGCATAGTAATTAAAACCATCGTTTAATCTATTGGAAATGTTTTCCAATGATGGAGGTATCTATAATTGCCATTTCCTGCGCCATTCAAGTATTTAATTCTCCATTACTAATATTGGCACACACACATACACACACACACACACACACACACACATATATATATATATATATGTATGTTATACAGTATATATATATACATATGTATATATATACAGTATATATATACATATATACTGTATACACATATATATACACATATATATATATATATATATATATATATATATATATAACTGTATACACAATATATATATATATATATATATATATATATATATATATATATATATATTATTATACTATATATGTCTAAAAACAAGAGGTAAAAAGTAAGTACGGGATACTTTCGCGTAATTGGTACATATTTTCTAGTTACAATGAACACAGAAAATTGTTCACAAAATAAAATTTCACATAAATGAAAGAAAATGAAAGTACATTAAACGCTGAGCATCTTTAAAGATAAAAGATTAAACCACAACAGAGAAAATTTTTTAACCATAAATAATCTCAAGTTTAAGAAATGTAACAAATAAAAATAAAATAGTTTTATAAAAAGCAAAACACCCATTAATGATACTGACTATCACACTCAACAGCTATAATAATTACTGTACTGTAATTGTTCAGTGGCTACTTTCCTCTTGGTAAGGGTAGGAGAGACTCTTTAGCTATGGTTAAGAGCTCTTCTAAGAGGAGGACACTGCAAAATCAAACCATTGTTCTCTGGTCTTGGGTAGTGCCATAGCCTCTGTCCCATGGTCTTCCACTGTCTTGGGGTTAGAGTTCTCTTGCTTGAGGGCACACTTCTATCTAATTTCTCTTCCTCTTGTTTTGTTAAAGTTTTTCATAGTTTTTACAGGAAATATTTATTTTAATGTTGGTTACTATACTTAAAATATTTTATTTTTCTTTATTTCCTTTCCTCACTGGGCCATTTTCCTTGTTGGGGTCCGTGGGCGTAATAGCATCCTGCTTTTCCAAGTAGGGTTGTAACTTAGCATTTAATAATAATAATAATAATAATAATAATAATAATGATAATATACAAAGATTTGTAAACGAAATGAAGATGGAACTATACATAAATGTAAACACATATGTAGAAAAATAATGCGTACAATTATTCATCTTATATGTTTATCTTGAGCCATATATTTATATAAAATCTAACAGTTGTAAAAAAACACATATGTTTAAAGTGCTGACAAAACATCTGTCAGAGTCATATGGCGTAAACAATAATTGTACATATACTGTGCATAAATATATCTCATCATGATCATCTTCATCTCCCCCTAAGCCTATTGACCCACAGTCTAAGTTAGATTACGCCAGTCCTCTCTCTCTCTCTCTCTCTCTCTCTCTCTCTCCTTCTCTCTCTCTCTCTCTCTCTCTCTCTCTCTCTCTCTCTCTCTCTCTCTCTCTCTCGAGCTTTTAAATCAACAATTCTCCATTCATCATCTCCTACTTTAAAATTCATAGTTCTCAGCCATGTAGGCCGGGGTCTTCCAACTCTTCTAGTGCCTTATGGAGCCCAGTTGAACGTTTATTGAACTAATCTCACTTGGGGAGTGCGAAGAACATACCCAAACCATCTCCACCTACCCCTCACCATGATCCCATCCACATATGGCACTTGAGTAATCTCTCTTATAGTTCCATTTCTAATCCTGCCCTGCCATTTAACTCCCAATAGTGTTCTGAGGGCTTTGTTCTCAAATCTATAAAATCTGTTGGATACATATATCTATATGTAAATAAATACAATGGCATACTCGATGGCCCACAACTTCAGATTCATTGCCAAACATTCAAACCCAAGTATTATAGACAGAATAAGAAAAAAAAGATGAAAAAAAAATCTCTTTATAAAGTCTAATATTTACTTAGGAACGATCTTAATATCAATTTGTCTCTACTATGAATCTTCATACATATGTCTATGCATACATACATATTCACATACATTTGTCTGTGTCAAGCCACGCAAGCAAAAGTGAAAAAAAACTTGATTGGAGTTAGTAATTCAATCGTACTGAGTTCGACGATGTCAGTAAGCCGATACTACAAGCAACAATTTTTCTTTTACTTTTCTTTTCGTGGTCTGATACATACTCAAAGCTCATCCAGTGTTATATTCGTAATTTTCATCCTTATGTACACTGTTAAAAATTGGCATAAAAAGCGGTAAATACCTGGCAACATTTATTCCAGGATTTTTACTATTTTAGAAAGAGATATATTGACGTTAAGGAGTGATATTACGGTCACCAAAACGTAAAAGATAATAACAAAGTAAGGTATAAATTATGGTCTCCTGTATTTTGCTGAAATGAGGCTAAGAACAGTATATCTATAAGGAGAATTTTCGATTAATATTACGACTTTTTTTTAAAGTATACGTATGTATGTATGTATGTATGTATGTATGTATGTATGTAAGTATGTATGTATGGACACGTAAAAACTATCATCAGAGCAGTGTGTGTGTGTTCGTAATTCCCCCATATAATCCAAACAAAACCACCACCAACTAATAGACCACATTTGAAAACAAATCAACAAAGAGTGTCCCTCTTAATAAATGCAAATTAGTCTACAAAAGGTGACACACAAAAGGACTTCCCCAAAAACATCCCACTACACCAGTTCCTGAAACTTTTTCCGTCTCTTTTGGGCCAACCGTAATTTTTTCCTGTTCATAAAGTAGGGTGGAAAAAAAATGACAACCATTTTCCCCATCCTCCACACAAACTTGGCCCTCAGCCAGAGAGAACTTTTCTCATTAAAATACCAAATGAATTTCCATTTTATTGCTTCTATTAGTAAGGTGCAACCTTCCATTCTCAATAAGCTCGCTATTAGATGAGATATTTTTTTTCCGTTTCTTCCATTTCTTCTTACCAATGAAATTTATAAAACAAACATTCGGGTCATCAGAAGAAGATACATACACTCAAATACTTGCATATACGTCCATTAAGAACTAGCGGGTCTATATAAGTCTAATTTCATAGTTTATGTTACTTCTTTATTTCTATCTTGATATAATCTATTTTTCTTATTTCTCATATATAGTTTATGCTTTACGTCTACACATCTTTCCAGCATTTGTCTGCTTTCCCTGTTCGGACATTTTGCCACCTTAATTAGGGTTGCATCTTGGCTAGTTTTAATAATGATAATAACAGTAACTATGACACAACTGCAGGCATTTTCTTTCATTACAATCTATACACCAAGACATGTAAGAAAAATTGAAGAGGGAAAGAATGAAGAAATTAAAATCTAACCGATAAAACTCTACGTCTAGGATACATTACAAATCTTACCCCAGACACTTTGGTCACAAGAGAGCAATAAATAGTCAATAATTAACCAAATATTGAACCACAAGATTCTTCACTGTTTTGCTGGTTTTCATGTCGAAGACGATTCGGTGCAGATGAATATGGATGACGATACAAAAACGTTCCTTATAACTTGTCACTGTTTTGTGGACATTCCAAAGTCGAAGACGATTCGGTGCAGATGAATATGGATGACGATACAAAAACGTTCCTTATAACTTGTCACTGTTTTGCGGACATTTCATTGTCGAAGACGATTCGGTGCAGATGAATATGGATGACGATACAAAAACGTTCCATATAACTTGTCACTGTTTTGTGGACATTCCAATATCGAAGACGATTCGGTGCAGATGAATATGGATGACGATACAAAAACGTTCCCAATAACTTGTCACTGTTTTGTGGACATTCCAATGTCGAAGACGATTCGGTGCAGATGAATATGGATGACGATATAAAAACGTTCCTTATAACTTGTCACTGTTGAAGACATTTCATTGTCGAAGACGATTCGGTGCAGATGAATATGGATGACGATATAAAAACGTTCCTTATAACTTGTCACTGTTGAAGACATTTTATTGTCGAAGACGATTCGGTGCAGATGAATATGGATGACGATATAAAAACGTTCCTTATAACTTGTCACTGTTGAAGACATTTCATTGTCGAAAACGATTCGGTGCAGATGAATATGGATGACGATATAAAAACGTTCCTTATAACTTGTCACTGTTGAAGACATTTCATTGTTGAAGACGATTCGGTGCAGATGAATATGGATGACGATATAAAAACGTTCCTTATAACTTGTCACTGTTGAAGACATTTCATTGTTGAAGACGATTCGGTGCAGATGAATATGGATGACGATATAAAAACGTTCCCTATAACTTGTCACTGTTGAAGACATTTTATTGTCGAAAACGATTCGGTGCAGATGAATATGGATGACGATATAAAAACGTTCCTTATAACTTGTCAATGTTGAAGACATTTCATTGTTGAAGACGATTCGGTGCAGATGAATATGGATGACGATATAAAAACGTTCCCTATAACTTGAAGTGCAAAATCAACTTGATTTACTCTAGCCATTTCTCCTTTTCATTGTCATCTGGTTCAAGATTCTTTTTCTTCTGATTCGAGATCAGAAACGAATAAAGCAGAGCCTGAGGAAGGGGTCGACTCCAACCAACTGTCGGTTATTTTTCGATGCTGCTCATGGATTTATTAACCCAAAAGGATTGTTAGCCCTTTGACAAACCTGCCTAAATGAATGAATGAATGATTTAAAGTTTTCAGGCATCCTGACATCTAAGGTCATTGACGCCGGGCCTGAAGGCGTTACCGTTTTAGCTACTCCGTTCAATTGGACGTTTAAAAAACATCAATGGAATATTGATATTCATCATCATTCCCTTTTCGCCGAATGTAAATATATCTAGATGAATTATCAAATACAAAAATGCATAATGGTACGAGGGCAAGGGAGTTCGATGGTGTGAACACACTGTGTAGACAAAACATCGGATGCAAGGGTCCACACCAGGCGTCTTCAAAGCTTTTCGTATCTTTATATTGTACATCAGTTAGCAAAAGCCCTTGTTGGCAGAGCATCATTGCCGACAAGGGTAGAGTGAACAGCATGTGTATAAATGTGTGTGTATGTATGTATGTATACAGATTGATAGATACATACACACATACAAATACGCATATCCACACATCCACACACACATACATATATACTATATATATATATATATATATATATATAATATATATATATATATATATATATATATATACAGAGAGAGAGAGAGAAAGAGAGAGAGAGAGTGAGAGAGAGAGAGAGAGAGAGAGAGAGAGAGAGAGAGGAGAGAGAGAGAGAGAGAGAGAGAGAGAGAGAGAGAATCAACAAACACTTATTGAGTAAAAAAAAACATGTCTGAACTGAATCTGCCTCTTATTGAAAGCCATTACCTGAGAGCGCTCAATCTGGAAAATCCAGCAGCCAATCACCTCGGGTAATCGGACATATCAAAACCCTTCCACTCGAGTGCTTCCATAAAGAGCTTTAAGAGCAATCTCATACAGATGTCACATACCGTCAAAGCATTACCAACAACCTTCATTCTGTGTGCCAACATTTCCCTACGTGTGAAACTCATTTACAAAAATTATTCATCGTGTGGTGACAACTACCGAAAAACTCAACTCGAAATAGTACGTTTTCCTTATATATATATATATATATATATATATATATATATATATATATATATATATATATATATATATATATATATATATATATATATATCTACATCTATGTATATATATATATATATATATATATATATATATATATATATAATATATATATATATATCTATATATATATATATATATATAATATATATATATATATATATACATATATATGTCTAGTCCACTGTAAGACAAAGGCCTCAGACATGGCAATTCATGTCGGGGTTATGGCCAGGTTTTATCACCAATCTGGCCACTGCAGATTAGTGATGGTAGGAGATTTCGTCAGATTGTTCACCGCAAACCAACCTAGTATGGGTTTCCCTGAACAGTACAGTTTGCTGATCTTGGCGTTACACAAATACTTTCACCACGTTAAAGTGTGTGTGTGTGTGTGTGTGTGCGCGCGCACTACTCTCCTTGAAAATTCAATAGACAGATATTGACCTTACTATTATGACCATCTCAGGTTAAAAAATGTTGACTATGGTTCCTCCAAAGTACTTATATTCCAATTAATTTAAACTTTTTATCATGTCATACTCCTGTTGGTTTCCGAAATAGTAGTTTAAGATTCTCATACTTACTAGATTAATTATAATAGTGAATAAATCATGTTACAAAGACATTGTGCTTAATTAGTCAGAACATTACTCTATTTTCAAAACATTTATGTCAATAACAAGATGAATCTGATCATTTTCTGGTATAGTACTGTTTATTAAAAACATTCTTCTTCTATCTTTCAGACGGCCCACATCCCCTACCTGACGGAGAACCACGGCATCGTGGTGAAAAAGTGGATGAAGGACTCTCCTCCTCCATACGAGTCTCCCCCAGACTACAGCAGTCTCTCGCCAGAGCTCATCATGGATGCCAAGACCCTCCAGGAATTGGTGACAACTTCCCAGTCTCAAAATCCTCCCGTCGGCGTCCACACCACAGCCATCACCACCTCCTCCTCAACTCCTTCCTGCCAGGGAAGGTCCTCCTCCCCTCTGTGTACGACGCCCCTCTTCAGCACCACCTTCTGCGACACACCGAGGAGTCTCACGCCCACGATGATGTCCGAGACCAAAGTTCGGGCCGTCTACGAGAGCCCCCCTTCACCCATCTTCAGCACACATCATTTCCCAACATCCACTAGCTCTTACGTCTCATCATCACTCTCCACATCGGCGGCCTCTGCTACAGTGCCTTCTGCAGTGTATGGACAGCCAGGCATCCCTCCTCCTGCCTACGAGACCTTGAGACTCTACAGCCAAGAGGCGGGTCGAAGAAAGGACAATCACTGACGCCTACAGACGACACTAATCAACTCCAAGTGTCAATCAACCATACTATCATCCCTAGACTTATCAGACTGCAGACAGCTCTAGGTTCTAGAATTCACTCTACATTTTTGGTCAATTCTAAGCGTTAGTTTTACCATTACTAATTCTAAGGCCTTTTTCTAGTGTTTTAAAGTCATTATACTTATGAAGGAGTTCAGATCTAAGGAGTATTCACAAAACTTTATATTTGTGGATATTTACTTATAAAACGTATGCACGAAGAGGGAATTAATACCTCTACAATGTTGACTACATTATGCTGCAGATAAACATCAAAGACTGAGTAACAATACTGAAAGTAAAAATAACAAATCATAATTTAATCAATTCTAATGGTGCGATATTAGCATAATTGTTAATGGGGACAAACACTGCTTCTTATAGGAACTCAAAAGACATTCAAAGGCACTTCGGTGTGTGAAGATAATAAGTTTTCCTAGACATTCTACTTGGTTCACTTTCCCTACGAAAGTTCACTTATAAAGAGTGCGAACAAAGGTCAATCTTAGTCTTGGATCTGATACTTCCGATTAAGTGGAGTTCCGTCCATGTGTGTGATTTAAGTGGTTTCCTTTTTTCCCTGATTGGCGCCAGGTTCTTTCGGTCGAACGGACTAAATGCCCCCAGTGCGAATATGGGCGTGCGAAACGAATGTCTGTGTGCGCGTGCGCGTGCTTGTGTCATGATGAACATTCATAAGCGTATTTTTAATCCGATGTCTATTCGATGTTATTTAAGGTGACAGGAAATAAGTGAAATATGTCTACCGATTCAACGTCAAATATAAATTCGTAAAAAGTTCTTCCCGTTCAATAAAATGAATCAAATTTCGAAACCATTGATTAGCGATCCAGATATTCCCTGGACAGCAAAACTGGGGAAAGAGTATTTACAAACATTTCGTTATGCGCAGAAATATCGCAATACTTCCCGGTTCGAACCGGTAGGCATAGTTAATTAATCAATGTTTCTCCTGCAGCTGGATCTGTTTACAGTTCATTCCACACAGCGGTTTTACAGCAATTAGGACTCCCTTTACGGTACCGAGGTGGGCAGCACTGTGTCATACCTTTCGAGGAAGACTCAAGCACAATATTAATCCACAGAGCCGCCGATCTTGAAAGCACCAATGGGATCGTAGTTTATTCTTTTGAAATACGTTCACTGGTATTCATATTCTGGGTGTTAATTGTAAATCTGGATCTCTACGTTGTACTTAAAAGTACTTATTACGATAAAAAAGGTTATAAAGAAAAGTGTTCGCTGAGAGTTACTCTCACAGGGCTTAAAAGCGAGCCATCTCTTATACGTTGTTATCTAAAATAAAAAAAAAAAAAATCTGAAATTAGATGTTGTGACGAATGCATGTCTGTATTTAGCTTTACCTTCGCCCCGCTGTTCTTTGCTTCGTGTTATACTTACTTGGAGGTTAAAGAAAACAAAATATTAATCAAATTCTCGCATCGGATAAAGGAACTTTTATATCCCCATTGTATTAAATAAAAAAAAAAGCGGAAGAAAACTTAACCTCAGCTGTAAATATAACAAGAGCAAACGCATCTGTGGGAAGGACGACAACCAAGTGGCTTTCATCATCTTTGTTTCTGTAAGGGACAGGTTAAATGACCGAAGCGATCCAAGGAGGCAAGGGGTCTTTTCCTTTTTACTCTAGGGGGAGAGAGAGAGAGAGAGAGAGAGAGAGAGAGAGAGAGAGAGAGAGAGAGAGAGAGATCCACTGTGGCTTTCATCTTTGTTTCTGTAAACGACAGGTTAAATGACCGAAGAGATCTTTTCGTTTTAATCCAGTAGAGAGAGAGAGAGAGAGAGAGAGAAAGAGAGAGAGAGAGAGAGAGAGAGAGAGATCCACTGGTAAACATAATTCAATCATTTATGTCTCTTTTAGTCTTTAATGCCTTTCGCTAAGATAGCCGTCTTTGAACGTCGATTGCCTTTGAAGATTTGATGGTTATTTTCACTCCTGATCTTTTTATCCCCCTATCCCCCCCCCACCCCCAACACCACCACAATCTCACGCTTTTCCTTATCAATCAAATCAGAGTTTAGATTAACCCCGATCAAGCAAAACCTTCAAGAGGCGTTCATTTCTTTTGCTTCTACGAAAAGATGGCGTTCACTGCGTGCAGAATTTCAAATGACTCGAAGACCTCTATATCCAAACTGCTGAAGAAATCGTCCTCTTGAGTTAATGTACGTTTTAACAAGACTACACAAATGGACGAATAATGAGTTTGAGAAATATTATGGATCCTGGTTAAGACGAACAATGCCCGATTTCCAAGTTGTTCTAACCGTCACTGGCAGATCTGCTCACTGTGTCTTATGTACTGTACATTAATTGGTGTTAACATACGGATTTCTTCATTATCAATTTTTCATGTTGGATTGATGTACATAGATCGTTGTTTCTGTCTATTTTCTGTAAATAGATACCAAAACTGAGGATGTGCTCGAATTGGTAAAATTGTTAGTGAAAATGAACCCACTTCTCGCTTTCAAACGACTGAATTGGATAAGAAAATATGAACATGAGAGAATCAGTATTTATGAACCTAAAGGCTCCCAATTGTAATAAATGCGATGATAACGCATACAGATATCTTTTGAATTCGTCAAATACTGATATATAATAGATAAATTGTTACCCACATTACAATTGTCATAAAAAGAGCATTATATGAATATGAAAGGTTCAATATACCATCTTCTGACTTATGACTGATTACAAAGGATTTATAAAGTCCCTAATTAAACATATTAAGTATATTCTATTGCTATAATGATATTCTAAATCACCTTATATGAATTGGATTCGTTTTCCAAAACTTAAAACATAATACATTTGTGGGTATCGGGGATCCAAAATTGACGGGAATATAGAAAATAAGTTTTATTACAATCGTTAAAAGGTACTTTGCAGAAACTGAAATAGTCATAAAAAAGACTTTTGAAAAGGAAAATGAATTTAAGCAGCCTTATCAGACGAAAAACCCAAGAAAGAAACATGACCTTATTTCAGGAGTTATTAGGTATATGTTGAGGAATCTATTTAATTTAATACATTATTGTTATATTTATATCACCTGAGTGCCAAACGCATTCCAAATTATGTACAGTTATATATATAATTTCTTATTAATCTGTCGTAGACACTTCTGTAGATAAGGTTTTTTTTTTTATTACATTTCATCATATGTACATGTTACTTAGTTTGCCGGATATATTATTTGTTATTAATTTATATAACAAAGTTGTATATATATGTGTTATTAACTTAATTTTATAAGTTAATGTATGTCTTGTTGTGTCCTTCTGAAAGTTAATTGTAAAGACCCGGACTTAATGATGAAGATGAAGATTCAATAATTGTTTGAACGGACTTCAGATCAGACATCACATACAATAAAATGCACGCAGATACGTCGATGCATGAGCAAGTTTTCTGGATGCTCAGTTCTTTTACATAGATTAGAATGATAAACAAATTATCAAAACATACTTTTCAAATGATTTTGAAAGAGGACGGAACTGGCGAAACTTTAAAAGCTTAAGGGAGGTAATATCGTGTATGTATGATATGATTTATATATTTATCAAAATATACTTTTCAAATGATTTTGAAAGAACGGAACTGGCGAAATTTAAAAGCTTAAGCTAGGTAATATCTTGTATATATATATATATATACATATATATATATATATATATATATATATATATATATATTCAAATATATACATACATATTTATGTGTGAAAAGTAACAATATGGGTAAGCAAAGGTTTGCGAGCTAAGATCTATTCGAAATCATTCTTATCACTATTATTATTATTACTTACTAAGCCACATTGCTATTCGAGAAATACACATGAGAGTAAATAACGTACTCTATACATTAAGGAGGAAAGTCTGTTTGAAGAACAAAGTTCAAGCGAGATTAGTATAACTGAGGGAAACGAAAGCTTTCCGATCTTAAGGTCAAACAATATGAAAAAGGTTCAAGTGGAGACAGACGAATCTTTATTTTCAACGACTCTACAAAACAGTGATAGAAAATTCAAGAAATAACTGACATGAATATTTAAATAGGCATAGACTCTTCTTATAAATTTTAAAACAATTTCTTTATCTATGATAGTTGTTGTGGCCTGATTGCTAACGTCTCTGCCTGGTGATCGCCAGTCGGGGGTTCGAGTAAAGCTCAAACTCGTTAGTGCCATTAGTGTCTGCAACCTTACCATTCTTGTGAGCTAAGGTTGGGGGGTTTGGGGGAGCCTATAGGTCTATCTGCTGAGTCATCAGCAGCCAATGCCTGGCTCTCCCTGGTCCTAGCTTGGGTGGAGAGTAGGCTTGGGCGCTGATCATATAATATATGGTCAGTCTCTAGAGCATTGTCCTGCTTGCTAGGGCAATGTCACTGTCCCTTGCCTCTGCCATTCATAAGCGACCTTAAAACCTTTAAACCTGTGTATGCATGTAGATGCAAAAAAATTTTAAAATTGCAATTTTTGTCCCCATCACATTAAGATGAATTCCGAGGGACTATTCGCTCATGTTCACAATTTGCTTTACGGGCAGGAACTATTATAAGCACACAAGCAACACTCTTGAAAGACACAGACACACACACAAACACAAACACACCAAGTCTCCACGCTCTTAGGCAGTGATTATCTGGAATGGCTGATGCGTCGCATAATAATCGTCCGTTAATTCGAGATGTGGAAAGCGATCAGACTATGGAATTGGCATGTGGTTCCCCAAAAACATTGATGATTCCAGTGAGGTATGGATGCGTCGCAGCATGCCATGCTCATGGAATGAAGATAAGAGTTGTTTATATAATTACACTTTAATATATAATTATATTATATATATATATATAAAACACATACGGTATACATACATGAATATGTGTATGTGTATATATACATACATATATACACATATATATAACACATATGGTATACATACATGAATATATGTATGTATATATATATATATATGTGTGTGTATATTTACATACATACATATACACTATATATATATATATATATATATATATATATATATATATATATATATATACACACACACATATATATATAAACACATATGGTATACATACATGAATATATGTATGTATATATATATGTGTGTATATTTACATACATACATATACACTATATATATATATATATATATATATATATATATATATACACACACACACACACATATATATATATATATATATATATATATACACATGTATTTATGTAACACATTACCATGCTTAGCCAACAATACTCAAAAGGACAACATACAATATTTGAACAATATCAATTACAAAAACCAGCAACCGAGTGGTTTCTCCAATTAGACTAATGAACTTGAAATATTATAAAGTGAAAGTAGAGAGCATACCTGAACTTTTCATTTTGTCTCCCTTCGCCAGTTCACCGTTAAAATAAGACCAAAATAATGTTAGAAAAACAACCTTTTCATCATCATTCACTTATTGGATTAAGCTTTCTGAAAGATGTTTATATATTATGTGTATTAGGCTGTGTGTAGAATTTGTAATAATATTTTATATATGTTTAATAAAAAATGTCTACAATTTCCTCTTTTTCTTTAAACAATCCTTAACATATAGAGTTTTAAGTGGGTAATTAAACCAGTGGTAACGCAAATACATTGTTAAAGATTCGGCCATAAGCAAATACAGTTTCACTTAAACAAACAATTCTGAATAAAAACATGAAAGGATCTATTAATTATTATTATTATTATTATTATTATTATTATTATTACTGGCTAAGCTTCAACCCTAGTAGGAAAAGCAGTAAGCTATAAGCCAAAGGGCTCCAACAGGGAAAAATAGCCCAGTGAGGAAATGAAATAAGGAAATGAACAAACTACAAGAGAAGTAATGAACAATTAAAATAGGATATTATACAAAGAATATAATCATAATAGAATTTTCATATATTATAAAAACTTAAAAAACCAAGAGGAAGAGAAAAAAGATAGAATAGTGTGCCCGAGTGTACCCTCCAGCAAGAGAACGCTAATCATTTGAGTACAAAACGTCAAGACAAACTGTCACTTATAACTCGCTAAAACGGATAAAAAAATTATAATTCTAAATCAAGAAATAAAAAGCTATTCCTTATTTTATCAGTTGCAAATACAACAAAAGAACAATAATTCATGGAGAAATAGCCATGAAATATTTGGTGCTATGATGAAAATAGTTTCACTAATTAATTAAAAGAAGAATAAGGAATGCAAAATACATATTTCTAACAGACTTATGAATATCAAGGGGAAGGAGTGATCTCTAAATACCTTTCTACATTAAGGGGTCGGTTGCCTGATGTGCCATCTGATTCATAACTACGAGTACACTGCTTGTTAAAGCTGAACGGAAGACAAAATCTCATGAAATGTTGAGTAATGATTAGAGTATTGATTATATTCGAATGAGGGTATCGTACAATACTTTGTAATTACAATAAGAACGATAAAATAGATAAGTTATATATAAACTATGGAACGATACTTATATGACAACATGTTCAACAGAGAAGGATTTGTAACAAGATTGAACTTTTGAACGGAAAACGTAACATCTGCCGGTTGAACAGTTCAATGGAAGTGTATCCAATCCGCTGACGGCCGAAGAGAACGTTCTCGTTTAATGACCTTTGTTACATTTTATGGTTAATATTTCTTGGCTAAATGTATAAAAAAAAAAACTCCAGTTTTTGGACATGGCTGTAATGTGACTATAATATCTACTTCTTCCCCCACCGTTATCCCTACATTAAGGGGTCGGCTGCCTCATGCGCCCTCTCCAGTTGCCTTCTATCCACCTAACCTCTTTCTCTACATATCATCCTTCACCTTATCTCCACAATCTAATTCTCTGCTTCCCTCTCGATCTTCTCCCCCCGCAAAGCGTTTAATTTGCAAGAAATTATGTTTTTCTTAATTGGGAGGAAGGTATGTCATGTATTGATATGTAAATAGAACGGTAACCAATTTCGCCGAAATGTTGAAAAGAAACAGATTGTGAAAATCAATAATCTCTTAGGTCTTTCCGTCAAAGGATTTAATAACCTTGGAAAAGATCATTAGTTCGTGCTAAGCTTCATTTAATTATTTAATCATGTGTTATTTTATTATTAACTTATTTGAATTAAATATGCTTTATTAACTTTCACGAAGACATAGTATGATTAGAAAAACTTGATATTACATAAAATGAAATCGTCAGCTAGTTACTCGATTTAAGAATAGAATTCCGGAGGCAAATAAACAGTGATGTTAGCCTTTTGGATGCGTTATAAGCATTGCAAAGGCTGTATGCGGAAAAATGCCAGTGATTTCAGCCTTTTGGAAGCGTTATAAGCATTGCAAAGGCTGTATGCGGAAAAATGCCAGGGATTTCAGCCTTTTGGAAGCGTTATAAGCATTGCAAAGGCTGTACGCGGAAAAATGCCAGGGATTTCAGCCTTTTGGAAGCGTTATAAGCATTGCAAAGGCTGTACGCGGAAAAATGCCAGGGATTTCAGCCTTTTGGAAGCGTTATAAGCATTGCAAAGGCTGTACGCGGAAAAATGCCAGGGATTTCAGCCTTTTGGAAGCGTTATAAGCATTGCAAAGGCTGTACGCGGAAAAATGCCAGGGATTTCAGCCTTTTGGAAGCGTTATAAGCATTGCAAAGGCTGTACGCGGAAAAATGCCAGGGATTTCAGCCTTTTGGAAGCGTTATAAGCATTGCAAAGGCTGTACGCGGAAAAATGCCAGGGATTTCAGCCTTTTGGAAGCGTTATAAGCATTGCAAAGGCTGTACGCGGAAAAATGCCAGGGATTTCAGCCTTTTGGAAGCGTTATAAGCATTGCAAAGGCTGTACGCGGAAAAATGCCAGGGATTTCAGCCTTTTGGAAGCGTTATAAGCATTGCAAAGGCTGTACGCGGAAAAATGCCAGGGATTTCAGCCTTTTGGAAGCGTTATAAGCATTGCAAAGGCTGTACGCGGAAAAATGCCAGGGATTTCAGCCTTTTGGAAGCGTTATAAGCATTGCAAAGGCTGTACGCGGAAAAATGCCAGGGATTTCAGCCTTTTGGAAGCGTTATAAGCATTGCAAAGGCTGTACGCGGAAAAATGCCAGGGATTTCAGCCTTTTGGAAGCGTTATAAGCATTGCAAAGGCTGTACGCGGAAAAATGCCAGGGATTTCAGCCTTTTGGAAGCGTTATAAGCATTGCAAAGGCTGTACGCGGAAAAATGCCAGGGATTTCAGCCTTTTGGAAGCGTTATAAGCATTGCAAAGGCTGTACGCGGAAAAATGCCAGTGATTTCAGCCTTATGGAATCGTTATAAACATTGCAAAGGGTGTCTGAGTAAAAATCCAATGATTTTAGCGTTTGCAAAGTGTTGTAAACACTATAGAGTTTGTGCAAGTGGTGTTTTATATAGAAAAATACATAATCTTTAAATAATATTTCATCCAAAGCCTGACATCATCCCAGTCTGTCAAATTGATATTCAATTAAATTCAGATGATATAGATTAAAGTTTATGCAAACAGAAGCAGATTTTCAAACGGCTAAATAAGAATTTATATGAAAAATATGATTGGTAAATATGCAATGCAGCGCGGTGGCCCATGCAAGGTTATTAGCTAATCAAACTGCCAACTACTGAATAAAAAGAGTTTGGCGCTTCAAAATTTCCATTACTCCAGCCAGGGACAAGTGCACGAATGTGTACACAACACACAGAATTCTAACCCCAATGGCAACGAACATGTTTTACGTAGCATTTCACTTATTCCTACCACTGACACACACATATATAAATATAAATATATATATATATATATATATATATATATATATATATATATATGTATATATACATATATATAAGTATATAATTTATATATGTATATATACATATATATACATATATATGTATATATGTATACATATACTGTATATACACTATATATATATACAGTATATCAAATCAGATGGTCCTACCAGTATTAACTTATGCATTGGAATCTTGGAGCCTTACTAAAGCCTTAGAATATAAGCTAGTTACAACTTGAAGAGCTATGAAGAGAATAAGGATGGGAATAACACTAAGAGACGGAAAAAGAGAAACATTTATACGAGAGCAAACTAAAGTAGAGGATATTCTAACAATATTTTAGAAAGAGAAATGAACATGTGCAGGACGTATAATGAGAATGATATAAAATAGTGGGATAATAAGAATACCAGAATGGGTCCCTTGAGATTGTAAACGAAGCAGGGGAAGGTAGCAAAGACGATGGATTGACGAGCTAAGAAAATTTGCGGGTATAGACTGGCATAGAAGGACTCTAAACAGACGCAAGTGGAAGGACATGTCTAAGGCCTTTATCCTGCAGTAGACTAGCAATGTATGAGATATATATATATATATATATATATATATATATATATATATATATATATATATACATATATATATATATATATATATATATATATATATATATATATATATATACATATATGTATATATGTGTGTGTGTGCATATGTAATATTCAACATTATGCGTTTTAATCTTACAGTGGCTCCTGAGAAAACCAACACAACAGTCATCTTGTAACTTGTGAATCGTGGATGAGACACCAGTGCAGTAAAACTTCACAGCATCAGTCGCTTCATACACTTTCACGTCGCCCATCCACAGTGTGTCTAGACCCCTATAAATACTGCAGCATTCACCTGTATATTATACTTCCTTTATATTACGCTTTCTTTCTCAATACATCTCTCAGACCATCTATTCAAAATATACCTATTTTCCAAAAAATATCTGTTATATGCATATATTTGAATGCAAAAATGATGAGGAAGCGATTTTAAAGGTTTAAAGGCCACACATGAATGGCAGAGGTAAGGGACAGCGACAATACCCTATCAAGCAGGACAATGCCCTAGAGACTTATCATATATATTTATAATTAGTACCCAAGCCCCTCTCCACCCAAGCTAGGACCAACGAGGGTCAGGCAATGGCTGCTGATGACTCCGCAGATGGACCTATAGGCTTTCCTAAACGCCCCATTCTTAGCTCACAAGGAGGGTGAGGTTGCAGTGACCAAAGGAATTATTTGAACGGGACTTGTACCCAAGTCTGGGAATCACCAGACAAGGACGCTACCACCAGGCCAGTGGCCACTACAACCCTAGATTGAGTTAATCGAGTAGATATGCAAAGCAAGTTAACAGATGCAATGGCCATATGATGAGTAGCTGAAGGCAAATGTGATCATTCTTTGATTGATACGAAAGTAAAACTAGAAATAATCTCAAAATCTTTTATATAAAGGTAAGAAAAGCGCACGAGGAGAAAACGGATGAATTGTGTGTAACATTAAAAGCAATGGCTATAGAAGGAGGGAATTAGAAGTTTGTAACTTTTCATGACGGCGAGTCTTTGTGGTTAATTGAGGGAAGGAAGAGGTAATGAGGGCAATAAGAGGTTGGATGGAGAAAAGAAAAATTTACTTAACAAAAAATACATGACTTGAGGTGATAACAAGAAAGATTAGGATCCGATATAATGGAGCAAGGAATGAAATGGCCAAGAATAAAGAGGGTAGGTAAAAGAAGAAGAGATATAAAAATAGAAGGGAAGTGATAATAATAATAATAATAATAATAATAATATTATTATTATTATTATTATTATTATTATTATTATTATTATTACAAGCTAAGCTATAACCCTACTTGGAAAAACACGATGCTATAATCCCAAGGGCTCCAACAGAGAAAAATAGCCCAGTGAGGAAAGGAAAAAAGGAAATAAATAAACTATAAGAGAAGTTCCAAAATTAAATATTCTCAGAACAGTAACAACATTAAACTGGATCTTTCATACATAAACTATAAAGCCTTAAAAAAAAAATAAAATAAGAAGTGAAATAAGATAAAACAGCGTGCCCAAGTGTGCACTCAAGCAAGAGAACTCAAACCCAAGACAGTGGAACGCCATGGTACAGAGGCTATGACACTACCCAAGACCAGAGAACAATGGTTTGATACTGGAGTGTCTTTCTTCTAAAAGAGCTGCTTAACATAGCTAAAGAGTCTCTTCTACCCTTACCGTCAGGATGCCTAAACTTTAAAGCAATCAATCAATCAATCTACCCTTACCAAGAGGAAAGTGGCCACTGAGCAATTACAGTGCAGTAGTTAACCCCTTAAGTAAAGAAGAATTGTTTGGTAACAGAAGAGAATGTGGAAAGAATAGTCCATGCTATTTGGTGTATGTGTAAGCAAAAGGAAAATGAGCCGTAACCAGAGAGAATGATCACATGTCGTACTGTCTCGCCAGCTAAATGACCCAATAACTCTCTAGTGGTAGTATCTCAACGGGTGGCTGGTGCCCTGACCAACTTACTACCAATAATAAAAGGTAAGAATTCGTTCAATATGGAAGGGAAATTCGGAGGGAAACTTTATAGAAATGAAGATGGAAACGAAACTGAAAGATGAGGTCTCAATTGAATGTAATCTTCGATTGATACTGGCAGTATTTTTGACAATAAAAGAGCCTTACAACTGAATGAAACCTAGAGGGGATGGTTAATAAAGGTTTGATAATGGACATGGAAGTGACCCTTAAGATTATAAGAAGAGCAATTAAATACTGGAAAGACACCGAACTGTAGATTTAGACTAGGATAAAGGTGAGGTTATCAGCTTTTCGATGTAAAAGTTATGTGAAGTGAAAGCTAAGAGAAAAAACCATCTATCATAATATGAAATTAGGAGAATAACTGGAAGTCAGAGATAGAAGATGCAAGTACAAAATAGAGGGGAGACAAAAAGTGGCAAAGAATCGAGTGTACTTAATGAATCATGGGAGGAATTGCATAAGATGATAGAAACTTTTATTAGAGAAAGCAGACAAGTAGGTCTGAAAATGAATATGAGTCAAAATATGATAAGGTCGTGTGGGATGGCTGATGTTTTCATATGTGATATAGTACTAATTGAGACTTGAAGGAAACTTGATGAATCTTGTAACAAAAAAAGGAAAAAAATAATAATAGTATATATGAGCAGGAATAAGTTTATGGGACTACTTAAAAATCAGAAAAAGAAAGCAAAATTCATGTAGTATGGATTGTAGAGGAAGGGGCTGGTTGATAAGCGTTGGTAATTGGGTAGTAGACGTAACGACTGACGCCAGAAAACAGTAGAGTAGAATAACAGAACTGAAGCAAGGAAGTCGGAAGGAGGAGGTGCATAAGATAGCGAAAGATGATGAAGTGTCAGGTACCCCGGATGGGAAATGTATGAAGGAATTATTGATGAGCCGACTCTCCAATATGGAAGTGAAGTGCGGATGGTGAACGCAAATCAAAGAAAAATACACGAGAAGATTCTTAGTGTGTGTAAGATGTAAAATTATGAGCAAAGATGAAAGTAGAGAACAGAATGCTTTAACATGGACCAGTCATTTGGTGAAAAATGAAAGACAATTGTTTGGTTGAAAGAGTGATTTTCTAAGGAAGTTAAAAGGAAGGAGATGTAGACTCACAGAGAGCCTAGGAAGCTTAAGAGCTCTGACAGAATTCAAAACTAGGAAACACATAAGCACCCAAGTTTATGAGAAACATTACTGTGAATTCATTCTTAAATAATGTAAATCATGTCTTCAAAGTTGAAAACAAATCCACAAGTGGTGTAATATGTTAAAAGCAGCCAGAAACAACAATCTATTACTCTTCAGTGAAGCATGCATAATATTATATAAGAATATAGTAGGGAGCCATGGTGAAATCATTAGATGGAGAGACAAGGGACTGATATTATTTTCTAGTTCAAAAAAAAAAAAAAAAAAAAAGAGGAACCATTACTGAAACATACACAAAGGTGCCACATATATGTCGTTCCATTCATTTACATAAACATACACTTCTAAATGTATAAAAACACTGAATGCAGACCTACGCCACGGCAGCTCATTTATCGGCCTTTTGCTCGACCTTGACCTTGACATTTGACCTAGGAATTTCAAAATTCAATAACTTCCACGTCTCATCATAACAATTAATCCCTGAAAGTTTCTCTATGAGTAAAATTGTGGCCAGGAAGTTGTTCACAAACAAACAAACGGACTAACAGGGGCGGAAACATAACCTCCTCCCAACTTCGTTGGCGGAGGTAATAAAATAAAATGTCAAATGGTCATAAAATTTAATTCATACCTACTTATCTTTAAACACAATGTCAGCCAAACGATATCTTTCCATCTTTTAATGGATAGTTTTTTTTTTCTTTTTTTATCTCATAATAAATCGCTAAGTAGTAAAGTCTTTGTATTAATAAAACACTGACATAGCCAAGTCACAAGAAAATAAAGTTTGCATCGAAGGACCAAACACCTCATTCAGAATCCACAAGGAGATGGTTTTGCTTTATCGTTTACCATAAACTTGAAATGCACTTTAAACAAAAACCGTAATTTTAATCAGAAATTCTCCGTAAAAAAATAAACTGTTCTCATCCGTATTTCCATAAAATACAGGCGACCGTAATTTTTACCCAACCTTGTTATTATCTTTTACGGGTTGGTGACCGTAATATCACTCCTTTACGTAATTATATCTGTTTTAAAACGGTAAATATGTAGCAAAATTTATTCCAGGATTTTTACCGTTCTTTTTACGGCAAATTTTTAAGTGTACAAATTTTCACTACTCGCCAAAAGACTAAAATCCAACCTTTACACGACTGAGGCTGGAAAAACATAAGTTAACTAAAATAAATGGTAAACAGATATTGTAGTCGTCAGTAAAAACAAACAATCAATGTTTACAGTAAAGAAATGGCCAAACAGTTAGCAAAAACTATTAAATAAATTGAATATAAATGGTTTTCCGGTACAAAGCAGAAACGTTTTCTATATGTACACATCACACCTACATAATAACAATATTCTAATGTATCAACATTAAAAACTAATCGTACCTAAGAATGCTCATATACACATAAAAACACAAACACGCACAAATACTGCACATTCACATAATTTATATTTCAACACTTACCTACTTCCTATAATTTCAAACGCCCTTCTTATTCAAACTGCAAAAACCTCGGTTCTCCCATCCCAATTAAAAATCATAACACGAAACTATATACCGGAACTCACATTGAGCAGTATTTACAAACAATTTGTTACATCTAGCTACCTTCACCTATCTGGTTCCAAACCCTCTGGTGAAGCTGGTTTTACATTTTCATTGCTGGAGGAGACAGGCGAGTTTCACATACGTTCCCCTTGAATAATGGAGACACGCACCCCAGTACAAGAGGGGGGAGGGGGGCAGAAAGACAATTCTATTTTCCCCAACGTCCGTGATGTAATCAGCATGGAAATTTAAAGGTTTAAAGGCCGCTCATGAATGGCAGCGGGAAGGGACAGTGACATTGCCCTATCAAGCAAGACAATGCCCTAGAGACTGACCATATGTGCATATGATCAGCGCCTAAGACCCATCTCCACCCAATCTAGGACCAAGAAGGGCCAGGCAATGGTTGCTGATGACTCAGCAGGTAGACATATAGGCTCCCCCAAACCCTCCATCCTTAGCTCACAAGGATGGGGATGTTGTAGCGACCAAAGAAACTAACGAGTTTGAACTCGAATCCCAGTCTGGCTATCACCAGTCAGGGACGTTACCACATCGGCCACCACAACCCTGTGGGTAGAAAGAACGTTGGAGTGGAAACCAACGAACCCGTTCTCCCTATGAAGTTTGTTTTTATTATTTAACTCTGAATAATTAACGCTTAAAGCTCTACTATTGTTATCAACCACTCGGGGGAAACATACAAAATCTGCCACTTCACTTCCCCGAACTTAATTCAAGCAAATGTGGTACAGCTGGCTTCATTAATTCCGGTACACATCACAGAAAGCTAAGGAGACGTCAGCGTACCGGAATTATTGCAGCCAACTGTACAGTAGACTTCATTAATTCCGGTACACTTTACGGGAAGCTATGGACTGTGGAGACATCTGACAGATGTACAGTTGGCTTCATTAATTCCGGTACACTTTACGGGAAGCTATGGACTGTGGAGACATCTGACAGATGTACAGTTGGCTTCATTAATTCCGGTACACTTTACGGGAAGCTATGGACTGTGGAGACATCTGACAGATGTACAGTTGGCTTCATTAATTCCGGTACACTTTACGGGAAGCTAAGGAGACGTCAGTGTACCGGAATTAGTGACGCCAACTGTACATTGTAGCACTAATAGGTAATACTGTGTTTAGCAAAAGAGAAACTCTTGATAATGCTGCCTGTAAAACAGTAGTTGATCTTATAAAGACGTGATTAAAATTTCATTTTTTTTATTAATTTTACGAAGTGGTGTTAAGGAAAATATTGTTATTTGCTAAACGGCACTACGTAATATTAATAAAAAATAAATTGATCACGTGTTTACAAGCTCAGGTATTGTTTTACAGCTGTTTATTTTTTGCGTTACCTGTTACAACGTGGAGCTGTAAGATGTCTACTGTACCAGTAGTATTTCCACAATTTCACAAGACTGATCAGATATTAAATGAAGGAGAGATATGTGGAGGAGCTCTATTATTTTGTCTTTTTTTTTTTTTCAAGACAGATTCCAAACCCATTCTTTGGTATGGTGTTGAATCTAACATAGAGAGGTAGGCAGCTCGAAGTAAATAAACTATACTCAATTCTTTTTAATGAGGCGCATTTGCACTGACTCACCAGCGGTGCACTTTTAGATCGGGAAAGTTTCCTGCTATCTGATTGGTTAGAATTATCTTGTCCAACCAATCAGCGATCAGGAGACTTTTCCGAGCTAAAAGGGCACCCCTGCGAGTCGGTGCAAATCTGCCTCACTATAAAGAATTGACTATCTATAAAATCAGGAAACAAGATCAGTTAAGACCATTCTTTTCGTGATTCTTCTGACCATTTTCAACC